>NW_006283770.1:2158823-2174073 GCF_000327345.1 Myotis davidii | reverse complement strand
TGATTTTTTCACTTTGTTTTTGTATTTAACAAGAAATATAAAAAATCACATTATTTAATTTCCCACTATCTGTTGTAGCTTTATAGTAATCCACTGTGTGGGTGGGCCAGCTGCAGATATTATTTGGTGTTGCAGGATTATAAAAATGAGCAAACACTGGAACAAAATTTCCTGTCCTGCCTACCATAAAGGGTCATGTGAGGGTCAAATGGGATAAGGGATCTAAATATGCTATGAGGCAAACAAAGTGTACTGCTCCTTATGACATCAACTAGGATTATTATCTTCAGAGGCAAAGAGATTGCCTTTTAAAGCCTTTTAAATGATGATAAGAAAAATGGCCTTGCAAATATAGCCAGTAGCAAACTAGTAGGGGCAGTGAGTGAAACTGCTAAGACTGGTAAGAACGTAATTGAAAACCTTTGGAAATTGCAAGTTCTGTTTTGGGTCTTCCTCTGCTGGCATTTTTTCTTGTTCCTTGTGATTTTAAAATTCAGCTACTGAAGACCTGAATTTATGTTCCTAACTTATGTTTATCCTGTGAACGCCTCCAACTATAGCCAGAAGGAAAAAAAAAGATAGTGAAAATGAAAAAGAAGGAAGAAGAGGAAAAAGAAAGAGGAGACAGAATTCTGTGTAGAGCTCTGCGCTCACCTTCCCTATTCCTGTATTTTAGATCTTAGGAACCAGTGATCCCCTAATGTCATGGGTCCTGTAGTGACTGAACTGATATTTTCTCTTTGCTTGGTGAAATATTTGCATGTTGACTGGTTATTCTAGTATGATATTTATCACTCACTGAAAGTTTCAAGGGCAAACAAATATGCTAGCTAGAACTTTGGGAAAGACTTAAGAAGCTATAAAATATTATCTCTTGACAGCAAGATATTTTATAATGATGTCGTGTCTGGTGGGCAGGTCTGACGGTGTAACACAAAGATTAAATCCTCAACCAGCAGTGAGTTTTTATATATTGCCAAGGACAGCAAGATGAAAGAGGTCATTTTAAGAAAAGTGGGTACCTGCAGAAAGTGGTACGGCCAAATGCTTGTGGGCAGTGGGCTGAAATGGGAATGAGAACAGTCCCCTATACAAGGGGACTTCTGCAATGTGGGAGGTCACAGATGCTGTTAGAGGAATGATCTACCGAAGACAGCAGACTACCTTCACAAGAAGCTATCCATACGCAAAGAAAGCGAATTCTTAAAAATTGCTATGAGAGCTTTTGCCCTTGATCATCACACAGTTCCAACAACCCTCGGATCACTGCTAACTTACTAACCAGTGAGACTAAATCACTGTAGTATGAAGAGGATCAGTATTGATCATTGGCTACATTTAGATTCCTACTTTAAAGGGACAACTCAATATCCTTAAGTTCTTTTGAGTAAATTCAACTTTTGTGCTTCAGATAAAGGGTTTGTCTTCTCCAGTGAGTTATTTTTAGCGCTAAAGAGTTCAAATGCAGTTCAGAATGACAATCTGATACATTTTGACTGTGAAAATATGGCAAAGCATAATTTCCATCAGTTAATTATGTCATCTGACATACCAGGATTTGCTGGTATAAGAGTTGCATCTGTTAGAATCCATACCATAAGTGTAAAGAGACCAGGTTATGTTTAAAAAGTATGATTACAGAAAGAAGACAACTATGGTGCATATAGTTATAGAATTTTGAAATAGCCCAAAAAACTTAAATAAATTGTATTATCTCCTTGAGCCTCATTTTTCTAATCTGAAAAAAAGATGTGGGTAATAAATGTTGTGAGCAAATGTTTCTTTACTGCTTCTGATATTTCCCTCTAGGTGAAGGGAACAGAATGTAACAATACTGGCTTCTCTCTGCCTCATTTGTTTTGCTTCATGGATTGGTAAATTTATGGAGGACAATCTGAACCTGCTCTATTCAGCTCCTCTTTTCTTTTCAGGAAGAATTTGTGAAAGAGGCAGGTGTGTAAGACAGTCAGTGTTAAGGCACTTGATAATATTCTTCAAGGTCAATAATGAAGATGATAAAGCAATGTGTACAGACCTGCTTAGAGTTTTTATTTTTAAATATTTCATATTCTGGCATGCAAGAAAAGTTCTGTTTAAACTCTTTAACAATAATACTTTAGATGGACAGTTCTGTTGTGAGAGTCAAATGTGGTATTGAATATGAAACTGTTGCACAAGTTTAAATCTGAATATAAATGTGTACATTTTTTATTCTAGCAATATACTTTATTAGCAAAACTCATTCTTTAAAATAGAAATAATAGTGAGAGCTTAGGATGGAAGTTCCAGAGTTTTTAAGCAACACTGGATGCCTTAGCATTAAGTAAAGCCTGGTGTGTTAGGTAAAGCATTAATCTACAAAGAGCTCATTCCCATCTCTCAATAATGATCTCTGTTAAGAGTTGGAATTTGCCTCCCAGAATAGCTTTGTTGAAGTTCCTACCCCTGGTATCTGTGAATGTGAATTTTTTTGGAAATAGGATCTTTGCAGATATATTGAAGTTATGATGAGGTCATTCTCGAGTAGGGTGGGTCCTCCAACTAATGCAAATAGTATCTTTAGAAGAGAGGAGTCACAGAGACAGGCATTTAGGAAAAAGGGAGCCATCTGACAATGGAGGCAGAGCCTGGAGTGATGCACCTACAAGCCAAGGAACACCAAGTATTGCTGGCAAACACCAGAAGTTAAAAAAAGTCAAGTCAGGCCCTAACCGGTTTGGCTCAGTGGATAGAGCATCGGCCTGCGGAATGAAAGTTCCCAGGTTCAAATCCGGTCAAGGGCATGTACCTTGGTTGTGGGCACAACCCCTGTAGGGGGTGTGCAGGAGGCAGCTGATAGATGTTTCTCTCTCATCGATGTTTCTGACTCTCTGTCCCTCCCCCTTCCTCGCTGTAAAAAAGCAATAAATTTTTTTTTTTTTAGAAGTCAAAGCAGGAAACTCCCCCACAGATTTCAGAAGGAGTATGGCCCTGTCAGTACCTTGACTTCAGACATGTAGCCTCCAGAACAGTGAGACAATAAACTGCTGTTGTGTTAAGCCATCTGGTTACAGTGCTTTGTTATGGAAACCCTGGGAAACGAATACAGTCTCCACACCTACTAGTAGGAAAAGCCAGGCATCATCTTTTCTGCTCCACTGAATAGAAATTATTGTTGTAAGAACAGCATGGGACTCCTCAGCCTTTAAAAATGCAACCAGGACCATATCCCAGTTGACTCCACTTTCTCAGATGCTGCTGAACTCAATTCTATCCCAAACGACTTTCCCAAACTAAAAGAGTATTGTATACACAGGACTGTATAAGTAAATGGAGGAGTCATGGAGACCAAAATGGATGGCCAAGTGGAGTATGAGTGCACTGCCTCCCAAATTCAGAAGGTATTCAAAGGGAATCCTAGTAATATAATCATCGTTTCGCAAAAAGTAGTTTTCATGTTGAAATTTACCAAATTAATCCTTTGTATTTGAGTCTAGATTTGCAGAATGAAAACCTAAAAATCCAAAGAATGTCATAGCAAAGAGATCTACTATCCCAGTGGATCTATTTCTCACTTCTCTCTCTTACACCTTTGACCCTATGACTCTCAGTTATGGCTCTACCCCCTTTTATTGTGTTCAATCTCTTGATTATATACTATCCTGCATATTTTGGTCTCCATATTTATAGCTGATGATGTTTCTCTAATCTAAAGATTCCCCTTGCTCCTCTTTGCCCATCCAAATCTAACCTTCAAAGCTCAAGTTACAATCCACTTTCTCCATGAAAACACTGCCAATCATTGTAATCAAGACCAACTACTCCACATTATCTCATAGTGCAACTCTTTTTCCTAAATCACATGTGTCCCTATTCAGTGCTCTGATATTTATGGGGTGTGTGTTTGTGTGTGTGTGTGTACATTTCAGCGAGGGATGGGGAGTGAACAGAAAGTGGTAACCTTGTTATTCAGTAGGATTCTTCGCTCTTTTAGGGTGGGTATTACATAATTTTTACATTTTTGTTGTTGTTGTTGTTGTTGTTAATCCTCTCCTGAGGATATTTTTCCCCATTGATTTTTAAAGAGAATGGAAGAAAGTAAGAGAGACACACAGAGAGAAACAATAATGTGAGTTACACTGATTAGATGCCTCCCACACAAGCCCCAACAAGGGCCAGGGATCGAGCCTGCAATCCAGGTACATGCCCTTGACTGGAATTGAACCTGGGACCTTTCAGTCCACAGGCCAATGCTCTATCCATGGAGCCAAACCAGGTAGGGTGGATTTTACAAATTTAATATTCTCTTCAGCAAATAGCACAGTGAAGAGTATAGTAGATGCTCGATAATAAAACTTGACTTGATAATAAAAAATCTAGTGTTATAAAAAAAATGGGAAAAAAATAAAGCTAAGTTATAGATGCAGAATCTGGGCCCAATCATGGTATTCCATTGCATAAACAATATATACAAATCTTGGTCAGTCCCAGATGATAGTAGAGAGAAATCAATATTTACTGAATCACTGGACTATGTTTCAGATACTGCACTAAACTGTTTACATATGTAATCTCTTCTCTTCCTCAGAGCAACTCTTTGAGTTGTGAGGGTCATTATTCAGAATTTTAAAAGTCAGGAAATTGAGAGTCAGAGAGGTTCTTGAAGTAATAATACTGAGCTCAGGGTCCTTGTATGATGCTACGCTCTCTCCTCTCTTTCATAGTCATGTTTTAAACATGCTTAGGAGCAGAGCAAGAGAATTCCTTCAGATGCTGTATACGGATTTAAAGATCACATTAAAGTTAAGTTCTTGATTGACAGCCACTACATGACTATGACAGGATAACCTTGGTTCTTGTGGACATATGGGGCAATGTTCTCCCAAGAGTTAAAAGCCAAGCAGTGGGTCTGCTTCATGGAAAAACCTTAGAAAAGAGTTTCTTTGAAGGAAAAACATCTGCCATTAAAATTAATTTTAGAGACATTTTTAAAATGTGATGTACTCTCTCAGATTGTGCTGAAAAAAGCATTTAACTATCAGCCCAAATTGACCTGTGTCATCTTGGAAAAGACAGGCTAAATAATTTTTGTATGTTAAGCTTCCTCCCACTTTTTAGCAAAGAAGAATGAGGCTCAGAGATATGGAATGACTAGAACAGCAAAAGATCACATATGTTCCTCTTTAGAGTTGATGATTACCTAAGGTCAGCCACAGCTCCATACACAAAAGTGGTAGGCAGGTGACAGAATTGACTCAAAATACGTTCCTTTTTACAGTCGTACAGCAAAGTGATTAGAATACAAATCTAAAATCAAGTAAAGATATATATAAATACCCTCTTTACAAATACATTCTTTTAAGTGCAGCTACATATAGTGGTTAAATGCTGGAGCCAACCTGGTGTTTTTTAATCCTGGTTCCACCTCCTAAAAGCTGTGTGACTTAGGTCAAGTTACTACACTTCTCAGGGCCTCAGTTTCTTCATCTGTACTGAGATAATTATAGCGCCTACTTTATAGAGCCATTCTGCGGGTTAATTAAGTTCATAATTTTATAGAGTGTTTAAAACAATGACAAGTTCTGTTTTTATATAGGATAAATTTAATCCCTGAGAACATTATTTATGGAATCATAAAAACACAAATTGTTTTCTTAAGAATCCTTAAATCCAAATGTACCTTTTTTTTTTTTCTCTTGGAAGAAAACTGTCTTACTCAGGTCACACAGTGAAATGTGGGCAGAGTGAAGGCTAGAGCTTCCAACGCTTAATAGCTATTCTAGATCTTTTCCCATCTTGCACCCTCAATATTTGTCAGCCATGAAAACATGCCATTCACTCTTCCTGTTCTTTCCTCTTCAGCTGGGAGTTTCCCAGCCTTATGAATTTGGGAATTGACAATCATGCTCTTAACACTTCAAAGCTTTCCTAGTCCCAGAAGGCAAGAGCAAGGAGGACAGTACTCTTCAGAGCTTTTGAGTTAAGGAATTATTTCCTAAAGGCCATGGTCAAAATGTAAACTCTTTATTGTATTGTGGCACTGAATCATTTATCTGAAAAAAGGATTAGTTGAAAATAGAGACCAGGGCAAGTAGATTATCATAAGGTGATCAATTTTTGGAAAATATCATTGATAGCAAATAACAGAGTAGATGGAGGAGGGGAATGTGAGCAGAGTTTGCTGAGAAAGAAAGAAGCCAACCCACAGAGCAAGAGAAGGAGAAATGATGTACACGGTATCTTCTGAATGTAATTTTTCTTGCTTCAAGAATGTAATCAATTGGTGAGAAAAGGGTAATGAGGGGGCGGCAAGAAGAACGAAGAGAAAGGAAGGCCAATGCTATTGGCACATGTGCAGGTACTGTGTTGGCATGTTCTTCACAATAACTCTCTGAGGTATTGTGTTTTAACCCCACTTTCTGATGGGGAAACTGAATCTAAAATGGGTTTAAAAACTTGCTCTTTAGCTAAGAAGAGGCAGAGATGGAATTGAAATATAGAACCACTCTGTGGAGTCTGGAATCCTTCTGTCACCATACCTGGTTCCCTCTGTATTGTAACAACCCCTTTTCTTTTCTCCCACCTGCTGAAACCAATTGAAGGACCCGCAACATGGAGCATTTTTCTCTTATTGCTCTCCTGCCCCAAACCCATCATCCTGTATGAGAAGGTACGTGACTGCATGTCAAAGAGAGAAGAGAAATTGCTCTTCTTCAGTTAGCTATTTTTCGCACCAATAGACTAGCAGGCTCATCCTAAATGATGCTGGCACTACTCATGAGGCCTGGACCACGGAAAATCCAAATGCTAATTGTGCTGACAGCACTCTGCACAACTTCGCTTTTAGCTCATTCCAATCCAAAGGCAGACTATAGGGCCTTGTTTCATGTAAATTTGTCTGAACTGGATGATTGTCTCAATTTCCCAGACGTATGATCATACTCTTTGCTATATTCAACACGTGTGCTTCCCTGAATAACTCAGTTGCCTAACATTAATTTCATCCATGTTTATTGAAAAGTGAGAAAGAGATCCCTAAACATAATATTAGAATCAATTTGGGAGGCTCACTTAGAGTGGAGAACATCCGGTTGAATGCCATTCAGAATGACACAAAAAGTCATGAATGAAAGACCTGTGATTTCTTTGACTTCACGTTCTCCACAGAACCCAATGACCCCAAACAAAAGAACAATGGATTCATCACTAAATTTTTTATGACCAAAATGAGCATTATTTTTACTGATAGTGGTAGTTAAAAGATGAATGCCAGTGTAGGCTCATAGATTTTTATATATGTATATAATCATGAAATTTCCCTTGAACCTCCACTGGTTTTCAGATGCTTTTGTTAATGATAGCAGTTATGACTTCTTTAAAGTGCACAGCCTTATAAATAATGTTGTGTTTTACTTTTGTATGTTTCTAAAGAATGTATTTTGCTTTTGTGTATTTTTAAAAATATCTTTTCTTTATCCTTCAGTAATTGCGGTCTCTTCTCGGAGGCACCGAGAGATGGCATTTATTAACTGACATTCATTGGTGCTGAATATGTACACAGCACAGTGAGGAACACAAGAAAAAAGAAATGTGAAAGTTATTCCCTGTTAGCTTGCTCATTAGTTCTGGTTCTGTCACTTGTTAGTGCATAAATGACTTTCAGTAGGTAATTTATATTGCAAGAGGCAGCTTCCTCAACTCATAAGAAAATAAATTAAAAAGAGACTAATAGCCATCTTACTTAAAAGGATGCCTGTGAGGGGTAAATGAAATAAAACTTGTAGTTGTTAAACACAGAGGCAGCCACATTAAAAAAATGCCCAAGAAATAATATATTTTAAAAATAAGTGTTACTGGCCTGGCCAGTGTGGCTCAGTTGGTTGGAGCATCATCCCATACATCAAAAGGTGGCAGTTCAATTCCCGGTCAAGGCACCTACCCAGGTTTCAGGTTTAATCCCCATTTGGGGTGTGTAAAGGAGGCAATCGATTGCTGTTTCTCTCTCACATTGATGTTTCTCTCTTTTCCTTTCTGTGTGTCTCTCTTCCTCTCAATAAATTTTTTTTTAAATTATTATGGGAAATATTAAAATTGTCACATTTCATTATTTTCTGTAAAACAATTGACTAGATATTAAAATAAAAATTTTTATCTTTCATTAATGAGAGTCTCATATATTTCCTTAATTTTTTTTATATATTGTTTTATATTATTTTGGTTACATACTATACTTATTTTATTTATGATATTTGGCTTTCTGCCTTTTGAATGTCGTATTCTGTCAAAAATATATTGACATATTATTTTGTGCTTTGTGGTTACATTATATATCATGGAGTAAAGATATTGTATTACATTTTAATTGATATTTTAGAGAGAAAGAGAGAGAGAAAAACATCGATTTGTTGTTCCACTTATTTATGTATTCACTGATTGATTCTTGTTTGTGCCCTGGTCAGGGGTGGAACCTACAACCTTGGCATATCAGGACAATTTTGTAATCAACTGAGCTACCTGGCCAGGGCTGCATTACATTTTAATCACAGGATGTGGTAATCAAGCCCTGAAATTTATAAATCTTAATGCTTCATTCATTCCCTGCTCAACTCAGTTCCACTGTCTTTAAAATCTGACCATTTATCTATCCTTATAATTGTATTCCTCGTTTGACCACCTTCTCTTCCTTTATTTCACCTGAAATTAGCAGCAGCTGCTTTGCTGAGCTTCCCATCTCAGATCGTGCCCCATTTATTTCAACCACACCTCACCCTGTAAACAAAGTGGTGTCTCTAAATTTTATATATGACCGTCTTTTCTCTGTTTCTCAGAGATTTTCCTTTTGGATCTCAACAAATGCACTTAACACTCATTGACCTCAAAAAAATATTCGAACTCCTTGAGGTTTTTACAAGGCCCTGTAAAAGCTGGCTGTCTTTTAAATGTATTGTTTCAAAAATATAAATAAATGCACAGAATTCAATTATTTTAGAATTATTGATTCAAAGTTAACATAGAAAGGTAAACATCCTCAAATATCCAAGAGCATTGAGGAAAGGAAGAGTGCTAAGAAATGATGTACTTTTTGATACCCCATGAACTAGATGCTTGCCTTAAATTCAAAATCATGTGATATTGGCTCAGAAAGGGGTTAATAGATTGTTGTAACAGATTCAGAATTAGCACACTGAATCAAGTAGATATGAAAACAATATGTGACAAAGATGGCAGTTTAAATCACTGGAAGAAGGAAGATTTATAAATTTTGCTAGAATAAATGACTTTTCACTGGAAAGAAAATAAAGCTTGATTTTCTTTTTCACATCATATAGAAAATGTGAAAACCACATGCATAGATTATGAAATGTGAAAATACATAATTAAAAAAAAATTTAAGCCAAAATAGAACTGTGTAGTCTATAGCAAATAGACTTTGTATGATAACTTACTGGTGGGAGCTCTTTTTAGCTATGACAGTACATCTAGAACCAATACATATGTAGATGTTTAGAAATATACCTTATTTCTGTCTTATAATGGTTGTAAGAAAAATAAAAGGCATTAAAAATATTTACAGTAAAAATATATGAGAAAAAGTTATTATACTTACTGTTTGAAAAAACTTCTTCCAATGAGTCAAAAAAGACAAACAACCTTATAATAAAGTTGTCATTGTAGACAAATAGGCAATGTACAGAAGATATAAAAGTGTTCAGAAAATATGGGCTAAAGTGCTCAATATTAATTGTGGTTTAAAAAGAAAAAAAAGCAATAATTGAATACCTTTTTATGAGTTTGGCAATAATTATAAAGAGCAGGACTGACCACTACTTGCAATGATGGGGTTGTGTGCCAAATACATTGATGCTAGGAATTGATACCATAATTCATCAAAGTAGTCTGTTTGTAACTGGTCAAATTAATATTATAGAATATAACAATAACAATAACATAACAATATAATTTATGGGTGCTCATCATTGATTTAACCTAATGTCCTCAAGGTTCAGACATGTCAACTATGACAAGACTTCCTTCTTATTAAGGCTGAATAATATTTGTTGTTTGTACATATTGCATTTTCTTTATCCATTCCTCTGTTGATGGACTTTTAAGTTGTTTCCACATCTTGTCTATTGTGAATAATGCTGCAAAGAACAGGAGAATATAAATATCTCTTTGAGATCTTGCTTTTGATTCTTGGGAATGTACCCAGAAGTAAGATTGCTGGATCATATTAAATTTATTTAGAAACTGCCTTTTCATGTTGTCATTTCCTTTGTTGTAAAAAGCTTTTTAGTCTGATGGAGTCCCACTAACTACTTTTGCTTTTGTTGTCAGTACTTTTGGTGTCATACCCAAGAAATCATTGCTAAGATCAATGTCATGAAGATTTGTCCTTGTTTTCTTTTAAGAGTTTTACAATTTTGAGACGTGGTATCAATTTTAAAAAAAAACACATATGAAGAGCCATAGCTGGTCTGGCTCCATTGATACAGCATCAGCCTGAGGACCGAAGGGTCCCAGGTTCAATTCCGGTCAGGGGCACGTACCTTGGTTGCAGGCTCCTCCTGGGCCCAGGCCCTGGTTGGGCTCATGCAGGAGGCAATTAATCCATGTGTTTCTCTCACATCAATGTTTCTCTCTTTCTCTCCCTCTCTCTTCCACTCTCCCTAAAAATCAATGGAAAAATATCCCCGGGTGAGGTTTAATAACAACAAAAAAACACATGTATAAAGATTTCAGCATGGAAGGTACTATGATCATGCAGTTACCCTGGATAGCTTATTAGTCAATATTAAGACTTCAAAAATTTTTAAGAAATATGAGGATTTTAAAGTACATACAGAAACATTATTACAGAAATAAAAATAAGTATGACTGAAGGAGGTTAAATCAGAGATAAAATGTTAAGCTCTAAAAAGCTCCACTTTTCCAAGAAACTGGAAGCTGAGAAATCAACATTTCATAGAAATAAAAATTATAGCTATAAAATCTTATTTTTAGAAAAAAATATAATTTGTCAGTAGACATTCATAACTCTATACTTAATATTTTCTGATTATCCTAGATATATTTGCACATAGATATTTATGTTTCTTTATCTTCCTAAATCTAAATCTATTTTTCCAAATGCAGCTTTGTGCCCCTGCTTGCCAAAGTTGACAAGTCATTCACACCAGACATTCTTGGTGAACACCTCTCCATTGCCAGGACTGCCCAGGCATCTTAGGGCTCACACTGCCTGAACATTTGGAACTGGACCTCTGGTCTTCAGTCCATTATGCTCAATTCCAACATGCCCTGGTGCACAAGAACCATTCAAATACCTGATACCCCTCTCCCTACCTGACAAGCTTGGGAAGCAAAAACTTTCTTTTTTTTTTTTTAATATATATTTTATTGATTTTTTACAGAGGGGAAGGGAGAGGGACAGAGAGTCAGAAACATCGATGAGAGAGAAACATCGACCAGCCACCTCCTGCACAGCCCCCACTGGGGATGTGCCCGCAACCAAGGCACATGCCCCTGACCGGAACCGAACCCGGGACCCTTCAGTCCGCAGGCCGATGCTCCATCCACTGAGCCAAACCGGTTACGGCGGGAAGCAAAAACTTTCATTGTAGCCCCAACTCCAACAACAGCGTTTACCCCCTACCTTTCTGATCAATTGAACTTACATTCATTCTTTGAGCCTGAAATGCAAAATATTTTGCTCCCCTCTCCCATATGCACACCTGCTCGGGCTTTAAAAATACACTACTGCTTTGTTTTTATTCTTTTTCAGAATATAGGGATTTTTTAAAAAAAGTTGATTCTGCCCTGGTGACTTAACAGCACAAGGAAAAGTAAGAAACACAAGGTAATTATTTTTCTTACAAGTTCAACTTCTGACATATGTTAAAAATTTGTTTCTAATTAATTATTTGAGCATCCTGCTTTGAAAATGGAAATATAAGTTGACTCAAGATTTTTAAAAATCTTACTGAGTGCCTTTATCCTCATATTGCTTGTTGGTTTGTTAAATTACAATTGTCGAAGCCCCCTCAGGAGGACAATGTTGTCTTTCTTCTGGGCAAACTTGGACATGGGCAGAGGGGTTCTGGATTTAGGCTGAAAGGTGGAGTAGAAAACTGTCAAGTCTTCTTAGTGGCCTTTAATCAGTGTCTTCCTTTTTTGTTAAAATGAGAAGAGCACCCCAGGAAATCATTGGCCCTTTAAGGGTTTCATACCTGGCATCTTTTGTTTATGTCTAGGGCAGGGGTGGGCAAACTTTTTGACTCGAGGGCCACAATGGGTTCTTAAACTGGACCGGAGGGCCGGAACAAAGGCATGGATGGAGTGTTTGTGTGAACTAATATGAATTCAAAGTAAACATCATTACATAAAAGGGTATGGTCTTTTTTTTTTTTTTTTTTTTAGTTTTATTCATTTCAAATGGGCCGGATCCGCCCCGCGGGCCATAGTTTGCTCACGGCTGGTCTAGGGTGATAAAGGGACTTAGAAGAGAGAGCTCTCAGCTATATCTGAGTTGCAGCTTTCATAAATAAAGTGCTACTAGTACTTAGGTACTAAGGAAAGTGTCCATAATATCACAGATTTGTATTTAAGTTGATTATTCTTCTTAGTAGTATACCACCTCAGGAAAGATGATAAGAGAAGGGCTAACCTAAAGGAAGTCTCTGAGTCTTTGGGAAACATAATGCAAAACAAACAAACAATCAAATAAATAAATCTACACTAATAAAAGAGAAACTTGCAAATTGACCGTCCCTCTGATATGCCCACCAGCCAATCAGAGCAAGTATGCAAATTAACCCAACAAAGATGGCAGTTAATTTGCATACAAAGGCACAGAGTGAAGACTGCAGACAGCATAGAAGGAAGCCAAGCACTGCAGAAGGGAGTGAAGCAGCAGAGAGGAGAGTGGAGCTGAGGCAGTGGACAGGTGAGTGAAGCCAAGGCAGCAAGATGGGAGGGAGCGAGTTAGCAGAGAAGGGAGCAAAGCCTCCGGCCACAGGAAGCCCTATTCTTGCAGGAATAGGCGTGAGGAAGCCCTATTCTTGAGGAATCTTCCTGCAATGGGCCTCTAGTAAACAAATAAAAATGATTCCCTAAAAAATAAAAAGGGATCCCACAAGGAAGGCATAACCAGAATTTCTGCTGCTCTGGAAATCTCGGCCAGCCCAAAGACCAAAGTATTCTTCCCAAAGTTTAAGCCAGAGCAACAACCAGCAATAAATGGTGCAGAACTCCAGCCAGGACAGAAATGCCCTTGAATGGATTAGCTGGACAACTGGTGCTCCTGCTTGGTTAGCTCATTAGGATTCTCTGTTCATTTCACTAATCTCATAGTAATACAGCCTTGGCTGAATTGTTTGGATTAGAATATGATATAACTCTTAGTAGGCCAGGGAGATAACATTTTTCTGTAATCCAACATAATTTCTATTTTAAACTCACAAATTTCTCAGAGCAGCAAAAAAATAACGTCAATCTAATTGTAGTCTTCCTTTTGTATTAGAATGTGTCTAAGGGGTTTACCTCATTCCAAGGCAAGGTGTGTAGGGGAGTGGGGACAAAAGTGTTCATCGGAATTTCTGGAGATTTTCATCATCCATAATGATTATCTACCACTGATTTCAAGGTCACCTTTGTCTTTTTGGCTTCTGAAGGTCTGGAAGATCTTCTCTGCTATGTCCATAATACAGATGGAGACCTAGGAATATCGACAGCCTATCTAAGAACTCATTTGTATGTGGGCATGTCACAACCCTAGGATTCTGCCTGGGGAAAAGGCCTCACATCTGGATAAGCCTCTTTCCATCCCTCCTTCCCCAATCTTGGAGAACCTGTTTTCTGGTTGCCACAGAGATCCCACCTTCGTTCAGAGACAAAACCTGGTTCCTAAGGGAACTCCATCTCAGGACCTGTTTAGATAATGGCTCAAGTTCTGGCTTTTCTCAAAACCAGTCACTAAATGTAGGGTGGCTTCATTTTAGATCTTGTGGATAAGACTTGGTCTGCATCCTTTGACATTTCAGGTATGCACGTTTACATAAGCCATAGTCCCAGGCAGTACACATAACTTTCTTTTGACCATGTTTTATAGGCCCTGCACCTGCCCACGGTTTCATGCAATTTACTTGACTAGTCTCCTGCAGGCACATGGAGCTCTTCTGTCCCCATTACTCGGCAGGAGGCAAATCCGAGCTGTATACAATCCCAGAGCCCAGCAGGCCCCGGCTCCAGCCCCTGATTACTAAATTACTGCTGTGATTTTCTATTGCCTTTCTGTTCTGTTAATATATTTTCCTTGGCTTGAGTTTTCCATATCTTAATCATGTTCCTGTTCTTTAAAAACTTGATTTTCCTGTTGTATTTACAGTTGATAGTGAAGTTCATGCCTAAACTCACCCTAATGCCATCCTGACCCTGAGCCTCAACTTGTGTGTTTTCTGATCATCCCAGTTCTCAGAGTGAACTTGGCCCTGTACATATGAAGACCCATGTAGGCAAGTCAGCACTCCACCTGTCCACAGCCCACCTGATCCAAGGAAGAAGACTCAATGTCATTGCGTGCTACAACATAAGTTACTTATGATGCAAAGACAAAATTAAATACTAAAAGGTATTTTTTCTAATGAAGTCTTGCTAAATAATTAATAACTAAATAAAACAAAATGCCAAGAAAGGCTGTGATTCAATTATCTTAAACAGTATTTGCAGGCATGGACTTGCCTTGGAGAACTGGCTGTGGTATCTAACTGCATTCACAGAGCACACTGATACACAGAGCCCTGGGAAGGCAGTCAGGGAGTCCGCATTCACAAACATGTGCACGATGCCAGGGAAACCACTGAACCCTCCACAGCATGTCTCTCCATTGGGAAATGGGGATATTAAAACTGATCAATATCTCTCACGGCAGAGTGAATGAAGTACGGTGCATACCGAGGGTTGTCATCACTCTTTTTTTTTCATCACTCATGTATTTTCAAAGACTTTTTTTAAAAGAGCAGTTTTACATTTACAACAAAAAATGAGAAAGATACAGAGATTTCCCATATACCCCCCCCCCCACATGCCGAGCTTCCCCATGATCAGCATCACTCACCAGAGTGCTATGATTGTTATCAAGAATGAACTACACTGGCACAATGATCACTCCAAGTCCATAGTTTACCTTAAGGTTCATTCCTGGTGTTGTATGAACAAATGTATGATGACAGATATCTATAATTATAATATCAGACAGATTATTTTCACTGCT
>NW_006283770.1:2156085-2158755 GCF_000327345.1 Myotis davidii | reverse complement strand
CTCTTTCCACCTTCCAGTAACCACTGATCTTTTTACTGTTTCCATAATTTTCCTCTCTCTAGAATATCATATAACTGGATCCATACAGTACATAGCCTTTCAGATTGGCTTATTTCACTAAAGGTTCCTCCCTGTCTTTTCATGGCTTGATAACCCATTTCTCTTTAGGACTGAATAATTTTACATTGTTTGCATGTACCACAGTTTAGTTATCTACTCATGTACCGAAGGACATCTTGGCTGCTTCCAAGTTTTGGCAATTATAAATAAAGCTGTTACAAACATGGTGCACTGGTTTTTGCCTGGGTTCATATTGTTTTTAAAACTTGGTGATAGAATATCAACGTGATCCTCATCCAGATTCTCATCTACACTCACCATATGGGGATGAAGGTCCTGCTATCTATTCTAGACCCTCCTTCCTGGATCAGTCATGGGCACTCCTTTGACCCAAAAGAAATGTCTCATATTTATCTTTTTTTAAAATTGCTTTTCAATTATGGTTGACATACAGTATTATATTAGTGTCAGGTATACAACATAGTGATTTGATATTAATATGCCTTACAAAGTGGTTACCCTGATAAGTCTAGTACCCATGTGGCACGATACATAATTATCACAATATTATTGACTGTACTTCCTATGCTGTACATATTTATCTTCCTAAGGATTTTTGAGGTGAGTCAAGGAAAGGTTAGAAGGTAAAAATACTGAGGAGCCCATCTTCCCTTCTCAGATACCTTTCCCGGTGTCCAGTATTTAGCCCACCCCATGGACCAGACCCAGACAGCCTCATGCTCCCAGGCTTCATCAGAACTCCACTACTAACTCTTCCAGGAGCTCTTACAATCTGCCAAGGAACCCGAAGCCAGTCTATGACCTGGAGCATGTCTTCCCTGGGAGCTTTCATCTAACAATAATAATCCTGTCCTCTAGCATACTGCTATATTTGCGATGCCTGCTTCATATTAATCATGTTGCAAATGAATTTCTAAATGGTTGTGGTTAAAATACTAAAATACTTAATTTAGTAATAAAAATGAATTAAATATACCAAAATAGCAACCCTTGCCAATTTTAGGCTCAGAATACAGATGTTTCTAAGTTTCTTTTTTCCTTTTGTTTTCTTGAATTTTTGGAGGTGACATTGGTTAATAAAATTGTATAGATTTCAGGTAGAGAATACTATATCACATCTTCTGTATATTGTACTGTGTGTTCACCATCCTCTAAATTAGTTTTGAAGCCATAAAATTTTTTGTCAAAATAAAATATATAAATTAAATAAAATATTTTTAAATAAATAAAATATTTAAAAACATAAAAATAACATTCATGTTTTTATGATCTTTGAAGTGGTTTATAAATATAAAATGTCCATTATTATTCATAAATCTACCAAAAGCAATGAGTCTAAGCTTATATTGTTGCTTGACTTCTTACATCCTATTTATTCAGATATTCATAAAATATTTCTTTAGATCTGACATATTATTGATGTTTGAGTATAAAAATGTTATTTCAAGTCAAAAATATAAACCTAATCAATAAACCTCTGAAATTTATTTCTGTCTTTCAATTTACACTCTTTTTATTAAGGCTTTTCCCTCCTTTAATAGAAAGTCACTGATGCCCTAGCTGGTTTGGCTCAGCGGATAGAGTGTCAGCTTGTGGATTGAAGGGTCTCAAGTTGGATTCCAGTCAAGGCCACATACGTATTTTGGTTGCAGGCTTAGTCCCAGAGGCAACCAATTGATGTATCTCTCTTACATCGCTGTTTCTTTCTCTCTCTGTCTACCTGCTCAGTTCTACTCTTTAAAAAAAATCAATGCAAAAATATCCTTGGGTGAGGATTAACAATAAATAAATAAATAAATAAATAAATAAATAAATGTAAGTCACTTAAAATTGAGTATATTTCTCAGGAAAAGCAATGCTTGGCTTAGGAACAAGGCAGGTAACAAATGCATAAAGCTGTGGGCAGTAATAGTAGAGAACAGTGGGAAATGTGAACTTGAGAATGTATACTCTACCCACCAAATTCATTTACTTTTGACACTCACAGAATGAAACCAAACAGATAAGTGTTTTTCCCAAAAGCCATCATTTTGAAATCCTGTTTCAGCTGAACTGATAAACTGCCTTGAAATAGCATCCTGTGAGGAAGCAAGATTTATCAAGTAAGTTCTGATCAAGAGCAGATGGAAAGAAAAGGAGGGTTACTCTCTAGAGCTGGGAGCCTAATATCCTCGTGTTTCCACCGATGCCATTGCAATATCTTCACTCTCAGAGGCGGCAAAGTTCTCTGGGGCTGCTCTGTGGGCAGAGATGGGCTCATCTTGCAGAGCAAAGGAGCCGCTATCTAATTCATGGCTGTTTCTGTATCATTATTATAAACTAGTAGGCCGGTGCACGAAATTTGTGCACTGGGGTGGGGGTGGGGCAGGGAAAGGGTCCCTCAGTCTGGCCTTCACCCTCTCCAATCTGAGACCCCTCAGGGAATGTCCAACTACCTGTTCTTGCCCACACTTTTAACAGATAACAGCTCCATTGCTGTTTCTTTCTTATGCTTAAAACCATTGGAATTAGTAGGTATTCAAAGTGTGTATACATTTTGGGGGGACACCCTGTATATCTCTAGTCAGCGGTGACAGAAACCAACAGCAA
>NW_006283770.1:2153090-2155907 GCF_000327345.1 Myotis davidii | reverse complement strand
TGTTGCAGTGGCAGGAGGGTGACAGTGTGCTGGGGGATGTTCGCATGCCAGGGGGGGATGTGCACACCAGAGGCCTCTGGCTTTGCAGATCCGAAAACCCCTGTGGTGCGGCCAGGAGGATGTCAGTCTAGCCCGCCACGGTGGCTGACCCTGTGATCCTGCACCTTCTGGGCCAGGAGGCAGATCTTGCGCAGCCACTCCTGGGCGCTGATAGCCTGCAGTCACTACTTCAGCTCAGCCTGCAGGCTCTGCTTGGCGCGCTCACAGCTGTCACCACCGCTATGTGGGGAGTACAGGCCACCCTCCGCTGGCCTGCCTCCCCTGTCCAGAGGCTCTCTGCGCTGCTCACCTG
The DNA here is from genome assembly GCF_000327345.1 of Myotis davidii. Taxonomy (NCBI): domain Eukaryota; kingdom Metazoa; phylum Chordata; class Mammalia; order Chiroptera; family Vespertilionidae; genus Myotis; species Myotis davidii. Next base: position 2,155,555 of record NW_006283770.1, on the reverse strand, counting down.
CCCAGAGTGACTGGGGCTGGGTGGAAGCCATGTGTCCTGCCCTGCCCAACCCCGGCTGATCCGCCCCCGTGCGAGCTGCCACCCCGACAGTAAGGGTCACGGATCCGGGTCCTGGGACCTTGGACAGCCTCAAGCACTGCTCCCTGCCGGGCAGGGTCACAGATCCATGACTCGGGGCTATGGACAGCCTCAAGCACTGCCCCCAACCTGGCAGGGTCACAGATCCAGGTCCCGGGACCGCGGACAGCCTCAAGCACTGCCCCCCGCCAGGCAGGGTCACGGATCCGTCCTGGATTGTGGACAGCCTTGCCTGCTGCCGCCTGCCTTCAGTATGCAAATTAGCCACCATCTTGTTGCTTCAGGGTGGGGGTCCCCACTGGAGTGCCTGGCTAGTCTGAGTGAGGGGCTGAGGGTCATTTTTAGGCTGCCTGCACCCCCGTCAGGGTGGGGGTCCCCAGTGGGTTGCCTGGCCAGTCTGGGTGAGGGCCTGAGGGCTGTTTTCAGACTGGTGGGCGACTGAAGCTCCCAACTTCTCCTTTTTTTCTTTTTCTTTTTTAATTCTGGGATTTATTTACCTCCTATGGCTGTCACTGGAGCTGAGAGCCAGCTTTAGCTCTGAGGCCCGGCTGCAGCTCTGAGACCTCAGCTGCTGAAAGCAGGGATCTGGGTTTTTTGGTTATATAATTGAAACACTGTTGTGATCCTGCTGGCTGAAGCCCAGCTGGCCGAAAGCAGGTTTCTGGGTTTTGTTTAACTTCTAAAATTGCAACATTGTTTCTTAGAGTGCAAGCTCAGAGGATGGCAGCGGCAGGTTGGGAACCTTGGCTTCCTCCATCACTGGAGCAAGCAAGCCTCCTGTTCTCTTCAGCTGCCTGGCTGCAGGCTGCCATCTTGGTTGGCAGTTAATTTGCATATCACCCTGATTAGCCAATGGGAAGCGTGTCAGAAGTACGGTTAATTACTATGTTTGTCTATTATTATATAGGATTGATATTTTCAAAGTATTTTCTGTTACATGTTTTCACTATCATCTTTAAAATATATATATGGATTTTAAAGAGGCAGGGAGAGGGAGAGAGAGATAGAAACATCAATGATGAGAGAGAATCATTGATTGGTCACCTCCTGTACACAACATACTGGGGATGGAGCCCACAACTTGGGCATGTGCCCTGACTGGGAATCGAACTGTGACCTCCTGGTTCATAGGTTGATGCCCAACCACTGAGCCACTCTGGCCAGGGCTTCACTATCTTCTTTACCATCTCACACAGAATAACGCATGCAATACTGAAGAATTGTTGTTTTGAAATAGATGAAATTCATCATGTTATCTCAGATAAAACCTAATTTTAATCTCTGGCTTCAGCATTGGCTTTGTGTACAACAAGCCAGGAAGACAAAGAAGCTCAAAAGCCTCCTAAAAAAAAGCAGCATTCTTTCTAAAATTCTGTTAAGCACAACGAGAAGCTATTGTGAATTTTGAAGGTTTTTTTGACTATTATGATCTCTTTGTTAAGCATTTTAGTCAGTTTTTAAGATAGCAAAATTTCATCATTTTTTCTTATATTTTAGTCAGTGAAACTAGGAATATTAAAAAATATTTGCCAAACTGTGTAGGTCACTGCCTGTATGGACAATATTGTACTACATGATACACTATGATTTTCCATTGTAAACCCTTGAATCTAAAAAAAAAGTCAAACTCACAAAAACAGAGATTAGAATGGTAGTTGCCAGGAGTTGGGACATAAGAGACCTAGGGAGATATTGGTCAAAGGGTACAAATGTTTAGTCACAATATGAATAAATTCTGATGATCTAATGTACAGCATGGTGACTAGAGTTAATAATACTGTATTATATAATTTACATTTTTTAAAATTAAAGTTTACAATGAGAGTTAGATATGTGAGGTGGTACCTGTGTTAATTAACTTGACTGCGGTAATCATTTTGCAAGATCTATGTTAATCAAATCTTCACATTGTACACTCAAATATACTTTACTAACTGATTCTATTACATTTTGAAAATGAAATGTATTTTAATAAACACTGCCTTTAGAATTATTCAAAGTGTGTATACATTTTTGTGATACCTATATATAATTTTATTTATCAATTATACCTCAGTAAAAATTAGCAAAAGAAAATTTAAAAGCCTTGCCTACATTTTAGAGTTTCTAAATCACTTTTGAAAACAGGAATTGTCTGTTTGAAAAGAAGTGTCATGATGTTACAGTTGAAGAGCCAGAACTTGACCCCAAAAGATTCAATTCCAGACCAAATTCTCTTTCTACTTCCATTTACTGCACTTTTCATCTGCCAAGGAAGCAGGTCTCTGCCTGCCATTGAGCTGGTAAATGCCATTAAACTACTTTCATTACAAAATGTTTGTGGAGCACTTATTGTAGTTCACGTGTTAAATAAGACCCAGATGTGGCCCTCATGACACCTAACTGTT
>NW_006283770.1:2151655-2152274 GCF_000327345.1 Myotis davidii | reverse complement strand
GAAGATTCAAAAAATAATAAAAAGAAGATACACGCTCTAAATTAGAATGTTTTAAAACAATCCATTTTATAACCTGGCCAAGAACTGACGTCTCTGCAAAAGTGCAGCTGATGAAGGGGAGGACATTTATTTCCTGATTTCTCTCACAGTAAAACCGTGGACCTTAGCTTTCATGTCTTGTTCCCTCTGTGTGTTGGGGTCAGAAAGTTTGGCTAAATTAAGTTACTCTTATTGACAGGACCTATTCTCTGAAGTCTAAAATCTATGACTTTCCATGCCTAGCATTCATTCCCTTCATTAAAGGAATTCTAGGTAGACTTGATAATTTTCTTCTGAGAATCGCATTTCTTATATATTTACTAGAGGCCCCGTGCACGGATTCATGCACCAGTGGGGTCCCTTGGCCTGGCCTGCACCCTCTTGCAATCTGGGTCCCCTCAGGGGATAGCAGAGGCTTGGTGCACGGATTCGAGTGGGGCCCCTTGGCCTGGCCTGAGCTCTCCCACAATTTGGAACCCCTGAGGGATGTCAGACTGCGGGTTTCAGTCTGATCCCCACAGGCCAGGCCGACGGACCCCACCGGTGCACAAATCCATGTACCAGGTCTCTAGTATACAAA
>NW_006283770.1:2135593-2151637 GCF_000327345.1 Myotis davidii | reverse complement strand
CTCCAGTTATCTTTCTTCCTTTTTGTTTAGAACTAATTTCTGTGAAAGAACTTTATGCACATATTCCTATACCTTTAAACTTTACTCTTTGTCCTAATTCCACTAGAGGACTATTTATAACCTAATTATGTAAAATTATTGGTGACACAGTGTCAGCTCAGGAAAGGTTACTATTTGGCACATGATTACATAGTCTCCTACTAATTGGATGAGAAAGTGGCATATGCTGGCACCTATTAACAGCAACACCCTCATCATTATCAGTACCATTTCTATTAAGGACTTTTCCTGAAAAGGAAAATACTCTGAAATAATAGTTTTTGAGTGCAACAACATAGATGGATGCTGAGGGCATCATGCTAGGTGAAATAAGTCAGACTGAGAGAGACAAAACACTATAGGTCTCACTTATATGTGGAATTAAAAAAAAACTCATAAAAAATCAGATTTGTGGATACCAGAGTAAGGGGTGATGGGAGGAGGAACTGAACCAAGGTTATCAAAAGCATGTAAGATAAGTAAGTACCAGGGATGTAATGTACAACCTGATGACTTTAGTTAATAGTGTTGTAAGGTATATTTGAAAGTTAAATAAAAAAAATTACTAATTCCAAATGAGACTAATTGCTTTTCTGACACTTATTATTTAATGTCAGGTGGTTACTCCAAACTTTGCCCTGTTGGGAAAGATTTACAAATTACATAAGTAGGCCACTAGAAAATACAGCTACAAGATTCAAATAGGGGAGTTAATGTAGCAAAAGAAATTTCTAATATCTTGAGAATAGAGTAGTCATCTCCCAAGAACAATGGTAGACAAATGTTTTCTGGGAGGCCAGGCACAGTTGGATTTAGACAAAGCTGTTTATTGGGGAAGGAGATGAAGGAAATACACCTGGATCACTCAAACAAAATAGAATCGTCTCACTGTGAGGTCCATGGAATCTAGGAGTGATTTTATTAAAGGCACTGTAAGAATGAGTGGGGAAATCTAGACATTAACAAAGGCAATGGGGTGTTACAGGAGCATTTTGCTGGGAGTGAATAAAAATGTATTTTATAATGACAACCAGCAAATTCTCCACAGGGCCTATAGAGCTCACAGTAGAACTGAATGAGAAAAACATCTCTAGACCCCATAAATACCTTCAAACATATGGTGTAATAAAGATTAGGAGATCCAGCTAAAAATCAAGGAACTAGTATTGATGATCTGCTGTCAAAAAGGCCATTCTGCACCTGCTCCCCTAATAAGTCAATATTGTGATCTTCTTTGGAGCAGTCTCCATTTTATTTCCTTACTGAATAAACTGTCTAGTTACATAAAATCCAAGTCAGAAAGTCTGGGAATCAAGACATGGATTATAATATATCCATTCAAAGATATTATATATTGGAATTTTCTCTACCAAAATTAAATGAGCTGTATTTCTGTTAGGTTTTCAACTCTGATCCCTTTAAGGACCTTGGAGACTCATCATTGACCCAGTGAAATCACATAGATTTAGGATGCTTCCAGAAGGGGTAGCTTACAGGTGATCAAACATTCAAGGTTTACCCCAGAAATGCCAAAATTCTCATTGAGTCCTCCTAAGGGCTCAAAGCCTTTATTTTCTTCCTGTCCATTCAACTTTGAAAAATAATCAGCAGAACAGAATCTACTAGAGTAAACCATTGACCAATTATGTCTTTTTGATCTTATGACAATTATAAAAAAGCAAAATATTCTATACAATAAAACAGAACCATCTGTTTCCAACAACCTGAACTTTCCCAAAATTAATATCAGTGAATTTAATAATGACATTTTAACTGTTAGAAGGGTTAAAATTTGCATGATCAATTTCTGACACAGAAATTTTGTGTAATCTAGTAACTAATTAAGAAAACTCTGTGTCCAAATCATCATGAGGTCACAAAAGACACAAGAGAAAGCAGGGGTCATGCCAGAACGCAATCAGAAGGGTTTAGAAGACCACTCCGAAGAAAGCCTCAAGCCCAGCTGGTGTGGCTCAGTGGTTGAGTGTTGACCTATGAATCAGGAAATCATGGGTTTGATTCCCGATCAGGGTTCATTCCCCAATATAGGGCATGCAGGAGGCAGCCAATCAATAATTCTCTCTCATCATTGATGTTTCTATCTCTCTCTCATTCTCCTTTCCTCTCTGAAATCACTAAAAAATACATTTTTTTAAAAAATCCTAAATATTCAGAGCCAGGTTCTAAGAACAAATAGGAAACTCAGAAATACTGATTTGCATAAAGTATGGATACAGGGAGTAAACTAAAATATTCACTTGAGTAAAAGTGATTTTTTTTAAGTATCAAGTAAAATCTACCTAAAATTTCAAGGCCTGTGCAACAAGAAATAGTAAAAGCTCGTTAAATCATAATTTAATGTTTTTAACAATTGACTTATTCATATTTATTTATCTAGGTTCCACTGAGATTTTCCTGGAGAACGTAGGGACAAAACCTATCTTTATAGCAGGTATAATTCCTGCACTTAAAGGTGCTTTAATGGATATCTAATATTATTGGTTCTCAATCTTCTGTATGCATCAGAATCAGCCTAGAGTAAAATAAATGGTATTCTGGTTTCACTTCTAGAGGTACTAGTTTACTTACTCTGGGATGGGGCTAGTCACCACTATTATCGTATTCTCGGGGTAATTTGGCCACACAATGAGGGCTGATAATCATTGATCTAGTTGAACCTGAATCACCCATTTTATAAGTGAGAGGACTAGAGAAGTTATGTGATCCACCCAAAATCACTGTTAGTAGAAAGAAGACTCAACTTATGATCACAGATATTGGTTTGATATGTGTCTTTCTTGTTGAGTAATAGTGTGAAATTGGACAAATGACACCGACTTCTAAGTTTCAGGGTATTCATAAGGAAAATGAAAATAAAATGCCTGCTTGACTTACTTCATAAGGTTGTTGAGAAGATCAATATAAAACTATGTGACATACGCTATGGGAAATTACTTTGTAAAATGTAAAGTACTGCACACATATTTGCAATTGTTATTTGTAGTAGAGGCAAGTTGAGAACACAAGTCTCTGCTATGTCCTAGTGCTTTAAATTTTTTTTAAAAAAATATTTTTATCTATTTCAGAAAGGAAGAGAGAGAGAGAGAGAGAGAGAGAGAGAGAGAGAGAGAGAGAGAGAAAGAGAGAAAGAGAGAGAGACATAAATAGAGAGAGAAACAAAGAGAGAGAATCATTGATTGGCTGCTTCCTGCAAACACCACACAGGGGATCGAGCCCAAAATCCAGGCATATGCACTGACCGGGAATTGAACCATGACCTCTTGGTTCATAGGTCAGTGTTCACCCACTGAGCCACACCAGCTGGGCATTCTTTACCTTTTTAAACCATTTTCTTTTTTAAAAAAATCAGTGATTATATTATATTACTATTTATATGGCATTACATAAATCAGCACAGAGTATTCACTAGCTTATCCCCATACAGTGGTAATTAGTTTTCATAATCATAAACCAGATGCCCTACAATTTCACTACTTAAAGCATCATTGGTACAAAACCAGCAAATCTGAATCCAGCAGAATCTTCAGTTTAACAAGATCCCCTGGTGATTCATAGAACATTAAAATTTGAAAAGTACTGTTCTACAAGATCTCAAGATGTTTTTGGCATGATGATACTAGGTTCAGTACCATTTGAGCAATTCTTTTTTCATTTTAATTCTTCCAACACACAAAAATGCACATGATATATATGTGCATAATTCTATCAGAAACTACTGGGATAAGTAAATGTTCCCCTTCTCTGTTTGAGCTAAATAACAGCATTCATTGCATTAGTTTAATAAAACTCTCTGTAGATTTCTTCTCATAATAGTCAATTCTTAGCAATTTTGATTCATTTGAACTAATCACTGTAAATTCCTGTGGAAGCTTAGAGATGAAACAATCTCATTTTTGGTGAGATTTTTTTGAACAGAAGTGATTACTAGTAGACTCTATACAATCAAAGTCCCACATCGACTATTACCTGCCTTTTCTCCCATTCCCAAAGCCACAAGCTCATATTACCCAGCCCAGGTTGAAACTAATTTATGATTCTTAGGGGTGACCAAAGTATGCATGCAGTTTATGATTTAGATCACATTTTCTTAGTAGGGAAAACATATCCTCAATGTTTTTAATTTAATAAGAAGACTGCAATCCCGGCGGCGGGGGGGCGCTAAAGGAGAAAAAATACGGTCTCACTATTCAGACATTTTTTTAAAAGAAAAGACGTAAAATAGTTTTGCCTCCCCCCACACACACACACAAAGCTGCTACACTCCGATTAATTACCCTGTCTTAAGTCATTCCCTAGGCTCTACACAAATTAGGAGTGTCTGAGTGGAAATTACATAAGGTGAGACCTTAACAAATGGCAGTTACATAGTTATTCAGTCATCACACAGACTGCATACTGAGTGAATGGAAATTTTCTTACAACCCCAGATTTCCCTCTACATCTATTTGAGTGTAAATTGCTGTCTATTTATAGCCAATCTATAAATAGATGCCATTCCAAATGTGTCATGGACTGGAGGTATATTGCAAGAGGCTTATGATGAATTTATTTCCCCAGGAAATAACGATTGTTGAAGAATGTGACCACAAAATGTGAGCAGGGGCCAACATGATGTGGCAGGAAAGATGTTTCCTAGAACACAATGTGGAACTAACCAGCAGTAAGGAAATTCAAAGTGACCCACAGGGCTTTCGCAGAGGAAGGGGGATGGGGACTCCCACTTGGGCAACTGTCAATTTCACTTTAGAAAGTCTAAAATCCGAGGGAGAATCGAAGGCCCAGACATCAGCTAATAGCTTGTTAAGGAAGATGAATTTGCTTGAATAGATTTCACCCTCCACCTCCATCCCAAAGAGAAATACTGATTGTCAGCTATTAAAAAGAATTTCTGGCATAGTTCTCTGGAATGCAACATGCAGTGAGTGAATTAAACAGTGCTAAGCACACAGTCTTAGAGCCAGGGGTATCAAAATCAGCTATGCATGGAGCCAGGCTTGTTTGACCTTCATTCATTTAAGTCTGTATTATGTCATATGCCCTTTTTAATTTAATACTACATGGTACTAGACCATTTCTTTCACTCTCTGTAGGAATAATTCATGCTAAGGCAACAAGAAATGCTCATTGGTACATTCACCATTATTGATTGTCACTTGGTTATGAGCTCTATGTCTCTCTCACCAGACGCATTTCTCCCTGTGCTTTCTCATTTCCATTCTAGCCATCAGGATCATCTCTCTCAGGGATTTATAGGTAGCCTGCACAAAAATATTCTTTATGGCTTATAAACATGGTCCTCCCCAGTTTATAGACACAGAGATAGATGATCTATCAAGTGTAGTGCCTGGAGTGGTAGAATGGACATTTGCAATTAGCAATAAAGAGCTCCGATATTCAGAAGTTTCCCTGAAGATGGAGAAATTTCTAAAAGTTTCCACTTTTTAATATTCTACACTGTGGAGAACTTGAGGGGTTCTAGGTCTAGCTCTTAATGCTGTGGCAGGAGTCCTGTTGGGCATTATACTCTCTAGGAAATTCTAGATACTTCTTAAAGGGCAAACAGATACAAAAGAGGAATGACTGATCTTGGTTGGCTCTGCCTCAGTGTCTTTCAGAATGACGTGAAGCAATCACAAGTCAGAATAGATCATGGTCAATGGTGTGAATGCGTTTAGATCGTGGCTGTTCAAAGTTGATCAGGGCTTTGTTACTTCATTATTTCAGATGTTAGTGATGAAGTTTATAGCATGGTACAATGTTTGAGAACAGTGAAAGACCCAAGGCCCAAGGTCTCTGCTCCAATTCTACATCTTCCCCCTCTACCAATGCCAACCACAAAAAGAGCACCAAATTGGTCAAGTTTGGGCCCAGTTCTCACTGCCTTCTGCCTTGGTCCTTGTTAACCTCTCTCCATACTCACTGGGCTGCTGATGTTTTTGTCTCTACCCACCCTTCAAATTTGATAATTGATATAGTTTCTCCAGCATGAATCATTGCTCCCAACTTTGGGGGACAGAGATTTGACTGTGCCTATGACTCTATCCAATTTCTGTGATTTTTTAAAACCACCCTGCCCTCTTCTGCTTTCCATTTATTCCACTGGTTTATGTATAACTGTACCTGAATACAATGTAATCATTCTAAATTGCTTGTAATTATTATAGAATTATTCAACACTTAAAAATTGAATTAGAAACATTCAATTTATCTAAAGTAACTTTTTCTCTTAATAAATAAACCATACTCTTCCAGAGTCTAGGGAAAAGTCACAGAACCTTGTGTGTCGCAAGGATGATATCTTTCCTTCCCCAGGTAATAGACAGCCACTGAAGATCAATTCTAATACTGGGCCTCCTGCTAGAGCAATGTTCACAGCCTTCAGTCAAAGATGTCAAGCTTTATAAGAGCAAAGGGACCGCATGCACCTGCAGCAGGGGAAATGGCACTGAACTAGGGAAGCACGGGGCTCTTAAGTCCACGTGTGAGGAACAGCCTTCCTATGGTTGCTTTTGTTTTTATCTTGTAATGACTTTATATGCAAAGTCACTAGTCTTAATTTGATTCTAAATATGGTTAGGGAACATGTTACTGCAATGACCCCTACTCACCTGGCATTGGCTGTCAGGATACACAAATTTGGCATTCTCCATGTGTTGATGCTGATGAAATGCTGTGGCCAGAATTAAGACAAAAAAATTCAACTCATCAATTATACCTCCTGGTGCTCCCCACATGGCTAACTCTCCAGCCTGCCCTACCTCGGACTCCCCTGTTAGTATGTCATTAAGCGATGCCAAAGGAAATCACACCTATTGACTTGGGTGACAGTCAAAGGTATGTTGCAAGGTTTTCCTTTTAATAAACTGGGAGGTATATATTAAGCAATAGAATTTGATACAGATTGCCTTTGTGTTTTCTTTACACAGGTTATACCAAGTTACACTTCTGCTAGCGAATTATGAGAAGACAGGTCAAATTTTTTGACCTTTGCTAATCCCAGAGATAAATATGAAGACTTGTGTAGTTTTGGTTTACATTGCTTTTGTGACGTGTGATGTCAAACAGGTTTTTATATGTTTAAGAGCCCTTTATATTTTCTTTTCTGTGAACTCTTTGTTCCTTTCCTTTGCCTGTTTATTTATTGAACAGTTGGCCCATATCTTACAGATTTATAGAGCTTGCAGCCATTTTTCAGTGATGAGATTAGCAAATGCTTCCCAGAATTTCATGTTTGTCTTATGACTTTACTTATTTTGCTTTTCTAATATAAATTTCAACCACCTTTCTGGTGGAATTTATTCTTTTCCTTATACCTTTGGGCTCTGTGTCATACTAAAAAAGAATTTTTAAAATTATTCTCTATGTTTTTGACCAATATTTTTAGCAGATCATATTTCATGTTTAAATCTGTAGTTTATTTAGGTATGAACTATGAATCCAATTTTATTTTATAGGTAACTGCCCATATAATCCAGCACTTATTGAATAATCAATCTATTATTTCTTCACCAATGTCACATTTGCCACATACTTAAAATCTCATATATACTTGGTACTATTTCTGGAATTTCTATGATATCCCATTGATTGGTCTAATATGTAAGAGTACCATACTTTTTTAATTATTCTAGCTTTATAATGTGTTTTAATATGTAGTAGGACTATCCCCTCCCATAATCAAGCCAATGGTGTCCTGGACATTGTTGTTTATTTTTTTCATATTAAATTTATCCAGTAAGAAAGCAATGTATGAAATTGTTTTGATATCACATTAAATGTATAGACCAAATAAAAATATGAATGATTAGCATTATTATTTGATTTCTTACAAGAATATGTTATTTAATCTTATTTGTTTGTATTTTGGGTCTCCTGGTAGTATTTCTGTTTTCTTCATGTAGAAGTTCCATATTATTTGTCAAGTTTATTCATTTATGTTTGTTTTCCTTCTTTCATCCTTATTTGTTCTTTCTCAAAAATGGGGTGTTTTAAATATGGGACAGGGGTTTTTATTTTTGAAAGAGGAGAGAGTTGGTATGTCTGGTGCCTGACACAGAGTGGCTGGATTCACTCCTTATGGCTGAGGTTAAGTTTTAAAAAGTTTGAATGCTATAAATTTTGAATTATAATATGATTGCCATTGCAGTGATATTTATCACATTATATAATTATAATTATAGCACAATATTATTGTCTATACTCCTTATACTTTGCTTTAGACTTTATGGCTTATTTACCACTTATTATGTTTGTACCCTTAAAAAATACTATCAATCTTTTCTTCCCATCTCCTAACCCCTGATGACCATCATTTTACTCTCACTTATTTTTACAAGTTTGATTTTTTTTTAGTGAGTCTTACTCTTTAAACACCAATTAATACCTAGTGATTTTTAAAAGGTGAATGTTATTTTTAGAACATGATAGTTCTAGAAGCAGCAGGAAGAATGGATTAGAATCAGATCAGCTAGTTGCAAGGCATCCAATTCAAGAAAATATTATGCTCTCCCTCATATTCAGGAAGAATGAAGAGAGAAAGTCATTACTTGCTAAGAGCCTGTTACATTCCCAACACTGTGCTAGCATTTGCAGAATTTTCCTCTGGCTCTTTATATCAAGATAGCCTATTCATTTACCACCCACTACTGACCTATTTAAAGAGACATAAATAAAAATTGGTAGCCTGTAATTTATCAACACTCTTCCCATGACAGACCCTTCCTTCTATGACAATTGGTTTCTACCTGTTTGCTATTTATCTTGTTGCCCTAGGTCAAGGTCATATCTCTGTGTCCTCAATCTTGAATCCATGGTTTCGCAGCTTCAGATTCGACCTCATGCTCACCTACCCATAACAACTGGGCTTCTACTCTTCCTAACCAATTTTGGTTTGGCCTGGTTTCTTGACCAGTGTTTTTCATGGTCAGATAATAATCCTATTCATCAACTCTGGTCCCACAGAAGTATATCCTCAGCCCAGTCACTGGACCAACTTTTATATTTTGGAAGAAGAAAACTGAAGGTAGATAGTGTTTGAAACTCAATAATCCTAGAATTTACACTATATATATTAGGTCACACTTCATGTGTATCTGGCCTTCATTAGTTTGATATCTCCTACCTGCAGAATGGCTGCCTCTCAGCCACATGCATGTCCCTCAATTATTTGAGGTCATCTGCCTCCAATAAAGTATTAGTTTCCACTGGTATTACATATTTTTACAAATCCTTCTGGTGAGGGCAAACAACTTGCCCAGGACTCCCCCAGTTTAGCACAGAAGTCCCCGACTCTGAAAAACTTCTCAGACCTGGGTGATCGTTATGCTTAGCTGCCCAACTTCCAATGCTCAGCCCAGGCTCCTTCTTGCATCTTTTCTTGAAGCATTGCTGTGTGCCTTCCTCTGGAAAGAAATTTCTCATCATCATGGCACCTACTCATGCAGTTTCCCATTTCCAGGACACTAACATTTCCTTTGGCTGCTGCTGGCATCAATGTCACCTCTAATTATGACACCTCCGATGCTCACCTTTCTCCAGTCTACTTGAGCACACATCTCTCCTTTTTTCCCCTGGATCTCACTGCTCTGCTCATTTTCCCACAGCCAGCTAGCTTGAGCATCTAGGTGTTAGAAATATTTTAATATTTATAGATACAATGCTTCCCTCTCCTAGAAAGCATACACACTACTCAGATGGTTGATTCTAACTGGTTTCAGATACAAAAACATTGCAGTTATGCCTAAAGCCACTTTTCCCACAGGACCTTCAGGCTCTATTGCAGACTCTGGCTCACTGAGCTAAAACTTTGCTTTGCTTAGGATGCATGAATTCTCTCCTGAGCCTTCTGTACTCGTGTCCTCATTTCTCCACCCCCATAGGTGTCCATACATGTTCAGGTATTCCTGACCCCCATGTATGAATGGGCTGAAATTCATAAGTTCTTTGCCTGGAGGCTCCAGATCCCATGAAAATCACCGGATTCAGTTAGGCACAAGACCAGGTAGGGGCGGATAATATATTTTCAGCACTGTTCTGGTCTGTACCAAGTTGATGTACCCAGTCCAGTGTCAGCAAATATCTACTCAACTGTCATGTCAAATGTGGCTCCTTTTTTTCTGAATTTTCTCAAGTGGAATGAATTGTTTTTCATTTTTCACATCATTTCTCTCAGACCCTTTTTCTACTATAGCCCATGCTACTTTGAGACCAAGAAGTCATAGACCGCATCCTTTAGTAAATTACTTTCCACAGAGCAAGCACTCAAGAAAGACAAAAGATTACAGCTAATTTCTTCCTTGTCTATACATTGATGAGAAATTATTTTCTATGCTAACAGGTACCTGAAGAATGCATACAGACCACATGGATTCTAATCCACATCCATACTTTTAAATTTCCAGCAAAATGATAACTTTCTCTTCAACTAAAATTGAAGAATTAAAAGCCTCAACATCAACTCTAATAAAAGTGGGTTTGTTTTTTAGAAGTTCATATATTCCAGATACTCTAACAGATATTTGTAATTACATTTAGTCATTTAATAATCATAATAATTTAAAAATATCATTAGCATTTAAAAATGAACAAATTAATATTCAGAGAGGCTAAAATAATTATCCTTCCTACGTCACAACTGTACAACACAACTATAACTAGAAAGCCCTATTTTAGGTACATTGGGCACTGATTCAATATTATTCATTCTTCTTTTTGTCCCATGTATACATGTCTCTCAGTCCAGTATTTTGCCGGGAGATGAAGTAAATGGAGGGCAGGATCTGGCTGTGTCTTTGTTCTTTTAAGTGCTATCCTCAAAATTCCACCCCATGAATATCTTATACAATAATAGCAATATTAGTAATAACTACAGTGGCTAATAAGCCCCAAACTCTTCGTGATATCTTCTAAATGTTTTAGATGTATTAGCTCATGTAATCCTCAGGGCAATCCAATAAACTAAGTATTGCCACACAAGTAAATTCACCACCTTCCCAGTAAACCAGCCAATAGAAGCAAAAAGCTGGAATGCAAACCCAGAAATTTTGGCATTAGCAAGTGACAGCTCTTATCCTTTCTTTTTTTAATATATATTTTTTATTGATTTCCGAGAGGAAGGGAGCAGGAGAGAGAGAGAGAAACATCAATGATGAGAGAGAATCATTGATCAGCTGCCTCTTGCATGCCCCTTACTGGGGATCAAGCTTACAACCCATGCATGTGCTCTTGACCGGAATGGAACCTGGGACCCTTCAGTCCATAGGCCAACACTCTATCCACTGAGCCAAACCAGCTATGGCAGCTCTATTCTTTCTAATATACTGCCTCTAAGTAGGTGCCTATAAATAGGAGGTAAATGCAGAAATTGATCTGCTCCAACCTACCTCACTATTATGGCTAAATTAGAAAGTTAAGATAAGCCCCTTACTAGCTAGATTTGAATTAAATAAAAATAAAGCAAGTATAAATCCACTTACAGGAAGAAATAGGAAAATGTCTTTGAGAATATAACAGATTAATAGGACAAATATCTCACATGGATAGTAGGGAAGCCAAGATTACCACAGCCTACATGTAATTGGCAATAACAGCTTCTTTTCTCAACTGGATTTGGAGATATTACATTTTATATTGAGAAGTAAGGAATCAGATTTTAACCACATTTCCACATACCAAGTCTTCATATTTACCAAGATTTGCCATCCTCTAACAAGGAGTCAAGTCTGTCCACACCTAGGACCTGCCATTTCTGTATTCCTTTGTTTCCCTTGGCAGTGGGCAGATCTCAAGCCAATATGCCTTTATATTGATACTGAGCAGTATGAGGTTAGTAGCCTTATTCAACGAAGTTTAACTCTGGTAATTCACCTGCAAAGTCAAAGAGCCAGAAAGACCAGATTCTACTACCTTTTAAGATTTGAATCCAGTTTTGCAACCTTGAATTATAAACTAATTAACACACGTTACATTGATTGATTAACTGATGGGGCGACAATGATCCTGACCACTGATCGATGTTCAGCCACTGATGAGCTATATATAGGAAGAAATGTGTCAGAAAATCAACACATATTAGCCAAGCACAACACTTATTAGCCAAGATCTGCCCAGCAGCACAATAATGAACCAGATATGGACCCTGCCTTTCAAGGGCCTAGAGTTTCATTAGGGATCTGAGATGTCAATACAGAAGATAGAGATCAACATAAGATGGCAACAAGAGGTATCAGAGACTGTGAAGAGCTACTGGTGATAATATTAACAACTGTCGACATTTCAGCTAGGAGTGAAAAGGCATTTAATGATATACCAGTTCTGAACAATAGCATTGCATACACATTATTATTTACCTGAAAATATTTTATTAAAGGTTTGAAAATTCATTTTTCATATATTTTACATGTATTAGGCCTAACAGTGTAGCTCAAACAAGAGAATTTTGGTATACATTTACACTGGAGGATAGGGAAATGTTAATAATAGAAGGATGTAATAGCTAAAACTTCTAAATAAAAGAAATGATTGTGTTTTTTCTTTATAGCACATATGGCTCTTGTACTCAGTAAATCATTCACCTGATAATTTACTATAAGGCAGTGATGGCGAACCTTTTGAGCTCGGTGTGTCAGCATTTTGAAAAACCCTAACTTAACTCTGGTGCTGTGTCACATATAGAAATTTTTTGATATTTGCAACCATAGTAAAACAAAGACTTATATTTTTGATATTTATTTTATATATTTAAATGCCATTTAACAAAGAAAAATCAACCAAAATAATGAGTTCACCTGTCACCTCTGCCACGCATGTCATAGGTTCGCCATCACTGGTTTAGGGGTTTTCCAGAAAGAGTTCTATCTAGGTTTGTGTGTGTGTTTTTTTTCTGTTTATCTCCTGAGTTTACTATAGCACCTGTGGCATAGTAGGTGCTCAATAAATATTTGTTGGATAAATGAACAATTAACAAAAACGTACTTAAGCAATTAATCACTTAAACTAACCCCATTCAGGCAATGTGAAATTTAGAACTACAGACTGACAGCAATCAAGTTTCATGCAGAAAGAGCTCTTTTGTTCTTTATGAGGAAATAATATGTGTGCACTACATATATTCCGAGTGAACATGCAAACACAGACCAACACACCTCATTTCTCCATTTGTGACTCAACTGTGATTTGCTTAACAGGTTAGAAAGTGGCATTTTTCTGGGCTCAAGACATGCACTGAGGGGACTTGTTAAATAGTGTGTTGTATAAATGCCAAACACCCCAAAGAGTCAGCATTCCCCAGCCGTTTCATAAACAAACTTCAGAAATCAATTGGTTTAATTGAACTGTCAAAGTAGGTCAGACTAAGAGGGTGGAGAGTTTATATAAATAGTCCAATATCTGCCAGTCTCAGAGAGCGAGTGATTAGATTTCAATCTGATTGTAATTAATATGTTATTAAAATCCCCACCAAATAAATTGGCTTCATTTAACTCAGAGAGTTGAAGTCAGGCCAAAGAAATGAGCAGGGAGAATATTAACGATGACGGTCCATACTTTCCTGGAGTTCTGAATTTAGGCAAACCTACATGGGCTGTGTTATTTCTCTGCTTGGAGAAAATGAAAAATATTTTAATTTAGTAATAGTCTACTCACATTTTAATGCCTTGGAAACATAGAACAGGCATCCCCAAATCCGTCCGTGTTAGGTCAGAGTCATGGTTTTCTCAATCCATTCTTTCATCTCCAACAAAAGAAACAAATGAAGTCCATTCGGCCACCAGGTGTAAGTATATCCACAAAACATGGGCATGGTTAGTACAGCCTAGAGCAGAGCAGAAGAGTAGACATGTAAAAATGCTTGCTGGAATGACTGACATTCTAATATCCAAGAATAACTCATGCATGTATTTTTCAAACTTTTTATAACTTTTAATCTGTATTTTCTGACTGGCTCTGCTAGAGAATTATCTGGTATCATGTCAGAAGAACAATGTTTAGAAGAAATTTTAAGAAAAACTGTGTTGAATGCTTGCTCTGTACCAGGCACCAACTCTCATCAAACCCTCATAACAACCTTGTAAAGCAGGTGCTATTAGTGCGCCTGTTTTGTAGATGAGGAAACGGACACTTTCAGAAATCAAGTAAGCAGCCCGCGTTTATGCAGCTAAAAAAAATGAGAAAGTGAGGATTTTAACAAAATCCTATGTCTTCAAAACATCAACTTCCCTTGAGCCCAACTTTCCAATTAAATGCAGTGAGAGAAACAGCATAACCCTCTCTCCTGGGCATAGTGTTTCTCTCGGTGTCCTGCGACCTCCCACTTCAAAATCTTTGGAGTTGGAGCAGGGTTAGAGGAGAGGCCCTGATGCAAATACAAATTCATCTGCTTCACACAGAGCTTAGTGAAGAAAGGTGGAGCCCGAAAAACAAACAAACAAAAACACCTGCCACATAGGAAGAAAACTCAAAGAAATGAAATAAAATTTGATGAAATATTATTAATATTAGAGACCTGGCCTGTGGGATCGGGCCAAAACTGGCTCTCCGACATCCCCTGAGGGGTCCTGGATTGTGAGAGGGTGCAGGCCAGGCTGAGGGACCCACCAGTGCACGATAGAGGACAGGGAGGGACATGAGATATTGGCCAACCAGGGAGGGGTCACGGGAGGGCTCCAGGGCATGTCTGGCCTGTCTTGCTCAGTCCGATTGGCTGGACCCCAGCAGCAAGCTAACCTACTGATTGGAGTGTCTGTCCCCTGGTGGACAGTGCACATTATAGCAAATGGTCCACCAGTTGACTGCCTGCCCCCTGGTGGTCAGTGCACATCTTAGTGAGTGGTTGAGCGGCCTTAACATATCATTGGCATATTATGTTTTTTAAAAAAATATATTTTATTGATTTTTTACAGAGAGGAAGGGAGAGGGACAGAGAGTTAGAAACATCGATGAGAGAGAAACATTGATCAGCCCTCTCCTGCACACCCCCTACTGGGGATGTGCCTGCAACCAAGGTACATTGATGCCCTTGACCGGAATCGAACCTGGGACCCTTGAGTTCACAGGCTGATATTCTATCCGCTGAGCCAAACCGGTTAGGGTGGCATATTACGTTTTGATTGGATAAATGGCTTTCTGGACGACTGCACACTTAGCATATTAGGTTTTTATTATATAGGATTTTTCAGAACTGGCTAATGTGAAAGGCACATATATTGTGTATCCTTGTCAGTTAAGTCTAAGTCCAAAGTAGAATCTCAATCACTTCCAATACCACTGTTAACTCAGGGAGACCAAGGAGAATGAGCTAACAGAGAAAGTGCAGTACTGTTGACAGGAAGGGAAGAATTCCTAAGATAGAAAAAGATGAGCTATTTGCATACTTTACTGGGATATCCTGAACACATTATTTAAATCTCTCGAAGCCACAGTTTACTCATGTATAAAATGGGGGAAATAATACCTGTCAAGGAACAACAATACTGTAAGTTAACATGTGCAACTGAGTGTCTGCCCTGTAATAGGTACTGAGCCAGAAATAGCTTCCTTTTTCTTAAAATAGGAAGCTTCTGTACAGGTAGTCCTAAATTCTCTGTATGTTTGTAGAGCGCTCTGTTTAAGTTTGGCTACATACTAAGTGAGGAGGCTGTGAAACCACCCTCCGTGATAAAAAATGAAAAAACACATACACCCATAACCTCATCTTGTGGGTTCCCCGGAATAGCAATGTGCTCATTTTCTCTGAAGCCAGATGCCCTTTGCAGACACTGACCAATACCGAGGTCGTTCTGCTCCAGCTATTCTAAAAATAGCATAAAGACTTTTTCAAGTTAACTATCTTTATTGGGTTAGACACATGACCTTGGGGCTAAGACGGCAGGATTTATCTGAGAGAAATTTAGCAACCACTTTAGAATCAGTTCTGGTGGGTAGAGTTGCTAATAAGGACTGGGTCATGGGTGCAATCCTCGTATGGGCCCTGTCACAGTCACCCTCATA
>NW_006283770.1:2124470-2135508 GCF_000327345.1 Myotis davidii | reverse complement strand
GCCCAGCAATGACCACAGAAAAAGATGGAGCAGAGGGCAAGGCTTTGGCAGACATCATCTCTATTCTTTCAAATCCTCCATGCACTAACTGGATGCGGGGCGTCTCTGTCACGTTCCCTTCGGAGAGACACCAACCCTTTCTCGCTTTGACTCTCCAAGCATATTCTAAATCTGTTTTCACTGCAGGAGAAGATTGAAGTGCAGCTGCTCTATTGAATCAATGAATGGGGAGGTGAGCAGAGGAGAAATATGTGCACAAACTTGAAGCACCAGGGCACAGGGTATTACAGTATTTGTATTTGCAACAGATGTGCTTCTGGTGTTCAAAAAAAAAAAATAGATAGAAAGGTGGTGGTAGAAAAAGGAGGAAGGAAAGGCATTCACATTTACTGAGCACTGTGAGAACCACTTTATATAAACCTTTATTTAACTGCCCATGAACTGTTTCTAAGTGTCAGAAATTGTGCTAAAAGCTGTGGGGAACAGAGGAACATGGCAATCAGTGTGCCTTGTTTTTATAGAATTGACTTGCTGGTAAGGGAAACAGATGCTGACCGATTCATTATAAGTGTGACATGTGCTATAAAGAGCAAAGGTACTACAGAGACATTTAACAAGAAAGAGTCCTGGTTAAGATTTCTGAATGTAACACACAGAAATCATTTCTGACTAAATTTAAACTGACACAGGTTTATGAAATGGACATCAGGACAGGTCACAGAATCCAAGAAAGAATATATTATCCAGGCCTCTCACAGGACAAGCTGCAGTGCGAACCCAGGGTCTCATGATCAGCAGGTCATCGTGTGTCCACCGGGGGATCCTACCATCGCATGGGGATCCGACCACTGCATGACTCGGCGACAACCATGGCTAATCTCTATGTTTCCCCGGGCAAGAGTGGTGAAAAAAATATCCGATTGGTGTTTTTTGGTCATGTGTCAAACTTTGGTCAAGATGGCAGGATTTGTTACTAAATAGCAAAATAGCTGGGAGTAAACCAGTTATGTTCTGTAGACAAAAATATCATAATGGCCTTGAACTATAAGGCAGGTATCATTATGTCCATTTTACAGAGGACAAAAGTAAGGTCCGGGAGATTTAGCAACAGATCTATCTAGGGTCACACAGCCATTCAATTAAGGAAATGGGGATTCAAGACTTTTTGTTTATGAAACTAATGGTTTTTCCATAACATTACATTTTTCCAACTTTTAAGCAATTAATATTGAAACATGGACTTTCTTAAGATATCCTGGGCCAGCCTTTGAAATATGATGTCACTGTCAATCCTCAGGAAAACAAAGATATTTTACTCCCTATCCCTGACATATTTTTCAGTCTATTAAAACTATAGAAACCAACCTTCTGAGACAGTGGTTACATTATATACACATGTAATAAAACTGCATGAAAATCAAACTTAGAGGAAATAATTAAGATCTCATTTGACTTCTGCTAATTGCTGCCAGCATGGCCAAAATCAAAGGAGGCATTTGGAGACAGTTAACAGATGGTGGTGGGGAGGTGTCTTTTTTCAGCTAGTTTGCCTCTCACTTGTCAGAATGTTGGCAAATTTATCATTTTCCCAATGTAGAACAGCAAAAATAAGTGAATTACCAAAAGCTAGAATAGCAATCATTTTTATTTTTTACCACGTTAACCATGGTAGACATGATAGTTGGTGGGTGCCCTAGGGGAAATGTAATAAAGAAGATATGCTGTTAGTTTTGAACAGTTCAAAGCACTGGCTGTATCTCTTTCATCACTTTTCCTCCCACTCAAAAAAGCTTACCAAAATACCCATGAGAATAATAATCACATATTCTTTACTCTTGCTCTCACCCTTCTGCTAGCCAGATATGTTTCATTGGGTACCATCCTCAGTGTTCCTCAAACAATGTGAAATAATAAAAAAAAAATAAAAAAAATTTAAAAAGTAGTTGTGCCACCCCCTAGAACAGTGATGGTGAACCTTTTGAGCTCAGCGTGTCAGCATTTTGAAAAACCCTAACTTAACTCTGGTGCTATGTCACATGTAGAAATTTTTTGATATTTGCAACCATAGTAAAACAAAGACTTATATTTTTGATATTTATTTTATATATTTAAATGCCATTTAACAAAGAAAAATCAACCAAAAAAAATGAGTTCGTGTGTCACCTCTGACACGTGTGTCATAGGTTCGCCATCACTGCCCTAGAAATATAAAAACTCTGAAAAGATAGAAAAATAAAGGTAACGGGAGGAGATGCAATTTGAATGGAACCATCACTGAGTTTCCAAGAAGGGATCCAATCATCCTGTAACCAACCCTGAAAGTCTCACCCAGGAAGGAAGCCATCCAGCTCATACATATAGTACCTTAAAAAAACCATGGCTTTAAGAGAGGAGTACAGGGTATAAGGAATCCACAAGAAGAGACGACTCAGAAACCAGAATTTTTGCAGAGGCCTCATCCCATCTCCTCTGGGGCAACTGTGGGGTCCACAGTTTAAGATATTTCATATCTGGAAACATGTGAGAAACAGCCTGGGGTTTCTAACTGAAGATGTTACCGAAGGGTGGCTATTTGGCATTAGTAGTAACAAGAACTAACTGAACTTGAATGATGAATGTTAACAGGATTCAGATTTTTACCCTAGATTTGGGGTTGAGTAGTATAAGAAAACTTGGGAGATATATATATATATATACACACACAAACACACACACACACACACACACACATATACATATACGATTCTAAGTCACGTCTAACATTTTGACAATGTATTTGGCATGTAAAAATAATAACAGTAATAATAATACATCCTAGGTAAAATTTCAATAAGTTTCCTTTGTTAACACCCCCTTAATCCAGATGCCTCTCTTGAACATTATTTATATACTATGTAATCCTGGGCTACTGAAAAGTACTTTTACTGCTTCAATGAAGATTCCAAACTGATTTCTTATCCTCTTTATAGAATTTAAACTGAAATTTTCTTGAAAAATGGCAGAAAAACTTTCTTTCCTATTAGATTATTTCTCAATTACTCATGTAAATGGGAATTTCTGAGGTTTGAAAAAAAAATGAGGGCTCACTAAACCAGCAAAATTCAATCACAGAACAACTGTGCCTTCTGCTTAGAGATGGATCATACATCACATCAGGGACTCCTTTCTCCTGATTTGCACACACTATTTAATAATGCAATATAACTTGAGTGCTCACTGTCAAAGACGCTATCAAGGTCATCTACATCTTTCTAGCCCTTCATCACCTTCTAAAAATATTACTTAGCCTTTAGAGCTAGAAATTAGGGTAAATTTTAGCCATAGTATAAAGACCTTCAATCAACTATAACCAAATCATATTTTATTGAAATATTCAGCATTTATAATTAATTTAAAGGACACATGAGCTTGGTAGTAAAGTCAGAAAGAATAGTACCAGCCATGACTCTAAAGACCACCATATCTTCCCAGATTTACTCTCTTACTGCTTATTGACCTTAAATAAAATTCTGTTTTCCTCTTACTTTGCCCTACTACTTTATGATGACTGTGTTACTGGATATTGCAATTTATTCCATAACTTAGAGACTATCAAGGGGCTTATCATGAAACCAGAGGCAGAGTAGATGCAGTAACAATTCAGCAAATACATATTAGAGTAAATTACTGTGCCAAGCAGTCTTCCCAGAACTTTACCTGTATTAATTCATTTAATGTTTCTAAGAAGATACAGAATAGGTACTCACAAAGAAAAAAATCAAGGTGGAAAAGACAGGTAAGTTGGTTGTCCGGGGTCAGAAAGCAAGGATATAATGGAGCTGGATGTTTCTCCCCAGGCATCTGTGGCTCCAAAGTCCTCCTCTTAATCACAGCGTTAAAGGGACCCTGATCAAATGTTGGGTTCAACTTCGTTTGGAAGTAATTTCCCAAAGGTATCTCATTCCAAACACCATTGGATAGATTAGGTACTGAGGTCATGGCTTGGCCGCTACAACATGGAATTGAACTACTCCTAATGAGACACCTTCTATAAATATTACACTTCCCTATTTTTTAAGGAAGAAACAATGAGCATATCATTTTATTTATAGAACAATTACATTATGTTGGGCAAAAATATTTGTCACGGTCGTCTAGTTTGACATTTAAATATCATCTAAGTGCATAATTTACTATTGGGCCAAAAAGGGTGAACTGTAGCAGATATTTTTCTTCAATCTGAATGCACCAATTTTTTGAACACTCTTCCTACATTTAAGGAATTCGGTACCTAGGAGACCCCAACTCCCTTTATAGAAATCAGATATAGAAGCTTCCACCAAAAACATACATTCATATCAAATTATTTTGAACTAATATCAAGTGATCCACAACAATGTGAATGTATTTAATGCCACAAAACTGTACACTTAAAAATGTTAAATTTTCTGTTATGTATATCTTATAATAATGAAAAATAATTTTTAAAGGCTAGTGATGTGCAAAAGCAGGCTTTATGCAGAAACAGCTTTGCTGAGAGTGACACGTGTACAGCATATCTTAGAGGAAACAGTGCAGAGGTTCCAGAAGTGGCTTCCAGAGCTCAGCATCCATCAGTTAGCTATGCAAATTTTAGGGTCAATTCCCAGGGTCACCACTGCGTCAATGCAGGAACAGGATTTTGTACATTATTCCTACTGCATAGCCTCAAATTCTAGTCTTCTCAACCTTCTAGGAACCCATTGAGCTATATGATATCTTTCTTTATATTTATTTTCTGGCTAAACAAGTTTGTATAGTTTTCTGATATTTATAACAATGACTACTGATTGAAACAAGTGATAAGTTTAAGTACTACTGATTAATATTTGTTTGTGGTGGGCACTGCATTATGTCATTTAATGGTCATAGAAATAAAAAGGGATGCAAGTTCTGATTAACCTCTTTAAAATTGAGGGAAATTAAATTGAGTGGGTTTGTCCAAGGCCCACATGGCTAGGAATTGGTAGAACCAAGACTGGCACCTAGGTTTGCTTGATGCCATGTCCATGCTCTCAACTGTTCTGTAAAGGTTACTGATTGATAGTCTTACATTAACATAGTCCAGTGGTATGGCAACTTATAGACTTGAGAGAACTAATATCAGATTTTAAATTGATATTAACCAAACCTGAAGTCTGAAGAGTTGATTTGCGGATTTGGCTCATCTCTATCAGTGATCCATCCTTCCAGGCCCAAGATTATTCCTCTGTAAAATTGGAGCTTAGACTAAGGATCTCTACAGCTGTGTTATTCCATAGTTCCATCTCTCTAATTAGAAGTCTCTCTTCTTATCAGCTTTGTTATGAAGAAAATATTCAAAAACCTATTAACCACAGATCTTGGATACTGTCCTCACATTTTCTGCATCCCCCTCCTCTCTACCTGGATAGTGATGTGCTGACTAAAAGCCCAAGGAACTTTTCCATGTGCTATCCAGATAATCCAAGGTCATGACGGCTTCAGAAAATATTGTGTAACTGTTGGTTGAAAATCAATAGTACGTGTCCTGTATTCAGGGACATACACAAATAAGCACAAGTCACTGAAGATGACAACTGGTCCTTTGATTTCATAAGAGAAATGTCAAGGGGTTATATTTTTCTCAATGTCAACTCATAAAAGCAAGGTATTCCATGGGGGTAGGCTTTGGACCCAAGTATGAGTAAGGTCATTATTGTTAAATTCCAGGATTCTCCATGGGACTCAAGGTGCCATTATTGAAACAGTGTTTTCTTAGCCCTCGAGCAACCAATCAATTAGCCCATGCACCAGTTCCTTTTTTCATTATGACTGCTGTATCAGTTCTAATATTACTCATACTTTCATCACCCATAATAGTTTTTAGGATCTATTGCCAGACTAGGAACTCCAAATTAGAGACTGTGTCATCTCATTGTAGTATTTGAAGATGGCTGCATATTAATAATAGCAAAAATACTAATACCTATACTATTTATTTAATCTGTGCCAGGGATTTGGAGAAAAGGTCTGTAGGCAGTATTGCCTCCATAAGTATGGCACCCTTATGTGATAGGTGCTTTCATTAACATCTATATGGAAAAACTGAGGCCTGAAGAGTAGTTTTCCCAAAGTCACATAGATAATATTGTAGGCATGCCTGACTTCAAGGCCTGTGTTCTTAATTTCTTGTTGTTGAGATATTTATTCCCATTGAGAATCAGTCTGCCTAAAAGATATATTAAGTAAATATTGGGCCTAGGAATTTTAACAGAATAGCTGAGCTTATCCTCAATCCATTACTGAAGTAAGTTTCTTTTTAGACTGAGTTTCTATAGTGGAAGACACTTGTAGATGTACCCAGATTGACTCGATAGTGGCAATGAGGCAAAACCAAAGAGCATATAAGGACAGAAACAGTGATTTCATTTCAAGAGCAGTCACAGTGGCAAAGGTTGGATTAAGGACCAAAGACAAGGTCACTTTCTAGGCATCCAAAATGCAATATGCCAAGTGAAGAAAGAACTCATAAAATCATCATCAGTTAGCAACAACAACAATAAAGTAGTTAGAAATTGGTCCTTATCAAAGAATTACAGTGGTTCAAATGAAAAGATAGCATTGTGGGCTTGAATCATGCTACTCACTGAGGTGTGACCGTGTCTGAAAAGGTAAGCTCAACAAAACTGGTGTAGAAGGAAGAGTCAGACTTCACAGTCAGATGAGAAAACAATTACAAGGATTGTTGCAATGTATAATAAGGAAAAAAGCTGTGATTCTAAATGGGATGAATCCATTTTTTTTTTAACAAATACCTATAGTAGAGAAAGGCATATAAAACTTGATAGATACTTCTATTAAACCTCATTCCACAAGCCTTGCTGAATAAGCAAACCTAGGCTGGGAGTGAGGGAGTGGGAAGGATGCAGTGAGGATACCACTTGCAGACACCACGGTCTGCTTGACACACTGCTATCAAAGCTCTCTTTGGTGATTGAACTGATGCATTCCAGGACTTAAACGAACACACCGAAATGTTTTCTTCATTGACTGCTGGTGTGGACACATGACAAAGGCTAAATGTCCTGCCTGTTGGATAGGTACAATGTCATCCCTGCAAATGACAGCTCAAATCAGGTTTTCCCCTCAACCCAATGTACCTGAAACCCAGGAAAGGAGGATCTGATAGGAGGATATCAACAAAGACAAGGGATTTAAATACACATACGTACATACGTACACACACACATGCACACATATACCCCGAGTTCTTCTCGGGAAATAGTCTTTTTTTTTTTTAAAGAAACCTTTGTAGACTGAGCAAAACAAATAGGATCAGACATATGTATCTTTGTTTTTAGACAATTTTTTTCCTAAAATATACATTCTCTGAATGAGGGAGAGGTTGCTAGGAGCACTTGTGCTCACAAGAAGAAACTGACAATAAAAAATATTTTACAGACACCAATGGGAGGAGGTTTCACTGTGCTTCCTGCCTTAGGGCTGGAGGAAGTAGCTGGGACCTTTAGGATGCTTGCTACCTGTTTATCTTTTCAGGGGCCAATTAAACATGGAATGCAGAATCTGTGTGCCTCCAGCAGTGATCTTGGCCAGATTCTTGACTTGGGATGGAGTGAACTGTAGGAAGCCAAGCATTAGAGATTAGTTGGCAACCTGGCTAAAACATTGTTTCTCGCCAATCAAATCCCAGCAGCATAGGAAAGCACTTCATCTCTACTCTTTTTATTTTTTCCTTGTGTACGGGCCATGCTAATCTCTGTATTGGTCCAATTTTAGTATATGTGCCTCCAAAGCGAGCTCTAGCTCTACTTTTTAAATTTGTTCAAATTAATTAACTTGTAATATTGTAGGACCAGAAAAAAATCTAACAATTCCTAACTCATATGGAAAATTTAATTTTGTTTAACCTCTTATTTTTTTTCTCCTAACCCTTACCTCCCTACCTCAGACATATAACCACATTTTCACCACATTACTCTACACACATGAGAATCCCTTAGGACAAGTAGAGTATATAATTATATGAGTATAAGTATATATAATGATAATTTTTATAGAAAACAATCCTAAGTACCATTCAGAATGGATAATTTGATAAATGGTGACTGTATAGTTATATATATCAGATCTAGATGCATGAAACTTGGCTGTGTTAAACTTTATCTTCTAGAAACCTTGAGAAAACCATTTAATTTATATTTGCTTCAATTTATCTACCTGTAAGAAGATAATAATTTCAGACCAATTGTTGTGATATGATTAAATGAAACCATAAATCATTGTCAAGAAAACTATAACATGTTGAAAATCATTGAGATAATGGTTACCATCTTCAGTTCTAGGGGCTCTGTAACCAATAGCGGTGGATTCAAGTGAGGTCTGCTACCTTTTAGTTGTGCAAACTTTGTAAAGTCTTGAACATGAGCTGTCTCATTTGTAAAAAGAGAATGGTAATGATATCTATCCTACAGAGTTGTTTTGTCAGGTTTAAGTCACATAATAAATATTAAGCTGTTAACACAGTGTCTGGCCAGCAATTAGGACTTAATAAATTAACAGTCATTGGAGAATATATGGCTTACACAGTTTAGAGTAATTTAAGGAGCAGTCAATAAAAGGATAATTTGCAATAATATGCAGAAGACATTGGAAAACCACAAGAGATAGCGCAGGGCTACTACCATCACTATATAGTAAGGAGTGAATAGATGGAGTTATCTGACGCAGCAGAAGAGAGTAAGGAAGAGAAACCTGACTTAAGAGGTGCTGAGAGGCCTGGCATGTGTTGCTCAGTGGTTAGAGTGTTGGCCCATACACTAAAGGTTCACAGGTTTGATTCCCAGTCAAGGGCATGTACCTGGGTTCCAGATTCAATCTCTGACACCAGTTGGGGCACTTGCAGGAAGCACCCAATTGATGTGTTTCTCTCTCTCATCAATGTCTCTCTCTCTCTCTCTCTCTCTCTCTCTCTCTCTCTCTCTCTCTCTCTTTCTCTCTCCTTCCCTCACTTCCTCCTTCCCTCCTTTCCAATCACTCTAAAAATCAATGAGAAAAATATCCTTGGGTTAGGATTAAAAAAGGGAGGGGGAGAAAAATAAGTGCTGAGAGCTTTGACAGAGGGACTCCTTAGCCCAGGAAGCTCTTGCATAGAATTCATTCTTTTCCCTCTCTTCAATATCTAGCTCTTTGTTCCATTGACCTACCCAAGTAGAATTTAGAAAGCAGGGAAGCCATTGATGTAATCCAGAACTCAGTGTTGTTGTTTTTTATAAAGAGACAAATAGTAAATATTTCAGGTCTTCAAGCCATAGGGTCTCTTGAAAATAGCCATGTAAACAATGAGTGTAACTATGTTTCAATAAAACTTGATTTACACAATCAGGCTATAGTTTTCCAGATGCCTGATGTAGTCCATACAAATCAGTTTCCTGGTGGAGAGAGGAGACTGGAACATGGATCAGGAAGGGCAGCTGGAGAATATTAGCTCAAAGCCATGTTATCCATGTTAACTTTTGCTCTTAGTATGAATGCCATTTAAACTATATATGAACCAAATATACTAGCATATATTCTTCAGCTCTATAGTGGTTTGTGCTTAATCATGACGATCTTACACAGGTGTGCTTCAGAAAGCTGCAAATAATCAAAGCTGTATTGCCGGGGTCCAACCCCAGCGGGTCCAGGGGTTCCCAAAGGTGTAGATGGAGTCGGCGAAGAAGGAATGACACGGAGACAGCCTTCAGTTGATCAGCAGCCTAGCCAGGATCTCCAGCCAAGTTCTGGTCTGGATCTCCAGAGAAGTTCTGCTGTTTATTGTCTTGACATCCGTATATTTATACCAGTTGATTTTAATCCTGTCAATTTCTTGGGGAAACAACCTTTCTCGGAGAGGTGACCTTGGTTAAAACACACAGCGCTAAGGGGAGCAAACATATTAAGAACAGTATGCTATATACGCCAGGTCCCTTGAAACATATGCTGTGCAGATGTTTCTTTCCTGCAGCGACTGTGTCAAGCAGCAAGGATGGACCAGCTTCCGGCACTGTATATGCTCCATGAAGGTAGTGACTGCATCTTCTGCACAGCTGTAAATCTGGGCCTAGCTCAGTGTTCTGGTGTATCATAGGGATTCAGCAAGTGCTGAATTAATTAATGAATCCCACAGGTATTAGATGTCCTAGGAAAAATAAGGTCATAAATTTGCATAGAAGTGTAACATACACACAAAAAGTACACATTTTAAATATATAGGCTCAATAAATTTTGACAAAGTCGATAGATCCATTTAGTCATCACTCATACTAGAAAAAGAAAGTCAAATATACCTGCCTACCCTGGCTTTTCGTTTGACTTTTGAATGGTGTTTGCTGAAGATCAAAAGTTTATTCCAATATTGCCTGGTTTATCAACTTTTCCTTTATAATTTCCATTTAAGGCCTCTGTAAAAAATATTTCCATACTTTAATAACATTAGAATATTATCCTGTGATGACTTCTAGAAACTTTATTGTTTCTATAGCCTAAAGAAATGTACTTTAGAGAAATATGCTTTTGTGCATGTTGCAAAATAAATGTCAAGATTCGGGCTATGCTTATGGGTATGGTATTGACCCAGAATCACTTATTGAAAAGACTACTTTTTAGTCATTTCACAGAAGGAGACTGAGTAGGAGCTTAATAAGAATTATATATCTTAGAGGTAGTAATAAATATTGCTAAGAAGTAAAACAATATTAGGAGAGTTTCAGAGGTAAAATGAGTCTGTGGTGATAGAGGATATGTGCTAGAGACAAGATAAGGAAGCTTGTATTATTGCACAGGAGATAATAGATGTTACCAACAACTATAAAGCAAGGTTTAATAGATATATCCCTTGCAATGGTCTTATTTTTGTATTTTTAGCTATAACAAAATTAAGAGAAGGGAGAAACCAAGGAAGGCATTTTTAGATGAGATAAAAAAATGTCTTTTGGTTGATCTCTCCCCCTTATCCCCACCCTCCCCTACCGTCCCTCTGAGGTCTGACAGTCTGCCAAAG
>NW_006283770.1:2105973-2123846 GCF_000327345.1 Myotis davidii | reverse complement strand
AGTTTAGAAACTTGGCCCAACTGAAAAGGAGTTAGAAATGGTGGACTTTGAAAATGACTTCAGGTTTTCTCACTGTGCAGAATATAGTCAAACACTGCTGCAGTTAAATATTTTACCCTTGGTTCTTCCTGTGTGATCTACAATAATAATCTGCTTCATGTTGATATTTACTGCTGTATTGCTGACAATTACCTGAAAGAGAATTTGGGGTGTTTCACTGGACTGGAAAAAGTTCAGCTACATCAGAAAGCGGGTCTAATTAAGCAAGTTTATTCCATAACCACACTGGGCTAAGTTGACTCGCACATGTGGGATACCTATAAAGCTCTCACTGGTGCCAATCACATGCATGGGTTTCAATCTGTCATTGTGGATTGTGAATTTGGTTGACACTTCTATTATAGAGAAAGGGGATAGTGATATTTAAAGGGCCAGAAGGTTGCGAACCACTGGGCTAAGTTGACTCGCACATGTGGGATACCTATAAAGCTCTCACTGGTGCCAATCACATGCATGGGTTTCAATCTGTCATTGTGGATTGTGAATTTGGTTGACACTTCTATTATAGAGAAAGGGTGAATAGTGATATTAAAATATTTAAAATATTTTTTCTAATTAACTTCCTCTCAATGTGCACGAATCCATGCACTGGGCCTCTATTGTGTAAATAACAGCTAATAGAGTGATGATATTGAACAGTGATTTAAAGAATAATTCAAATACTTGCTTCAAAGAATTATAATGTGTTTTATTTGACTGAAGCATGGGACCTGGACCTAGACTTCCAGCATGTAAGATCATAAGCAATGTGGGCCTAGGATTATGAAAGAATTTCTAATTTACTAAGAAATGCTATGGCCATGTAGCTAGTAAGGAATATAACTCCTTTATAAATCATTTTTCCTGAGCCAGCATCCTGTTATCTCCATAACTTTGTAAATAGTGCAGTTTCCCTCTGCAGTATTTCTACCAAAAGTCTGTCTGATTGGTTTAAGAGCTGTGAGTAGCACTCCATGATAATTTAACAGATTAATAATTGTAAGGAACAAAATCACCATACAGCATTGTTTTAATTCCATACATTGTGACTTTCACTTTTCATCGATTTACATTCCTAGGATAGAGATTAGTTGAACCACCACTATGATCAAGTGAATCTAGGTGAAGGGATTTTCTTTAACATCTGGGGAAATTAGTTAACAAAAGTGTCAATTTAGAGTAAAGTTGATATTTCCATATAGAAAACATTACATTTATATGTTCCTGGAAAATTAAAAGAAAATATAGCTTTGTGGCAAAATTAAAATTGAAGTAAACTAACAAATAATCAGCATACTGCTTCTATAAACAAAAGGTTACATTGATTTTAAGTACTGAATAAAAAATAAATTTGGGGGGAAAATTTTAACTCCATATTCTTCAGTTTTTGTTTATAAAAGTCAGTTTAAGTGTCCTTAATAGTAATGCAGCTGTTTTCTTTAAGTGAAATGCATGTTTTAGGAAAGCTGACATCTCTAAAGAAGGTACAGACACACTGGCAAGTCTCACTGACTATTGTCCCTGTCTAGTTTAACAGCTGGTGATGTGTTAATCCACAGCATTTCTGAGAATTCTCTTTTTTTAATTGATTTTTTGGGGTAACATTTGTTAACAAAATTATATAGGTTTCAGAGGTACAATTCTATAATACATCTGTGTATTGTATTGTGTGTTCACCGCCCCAAGTTGTCTCCTTCCATCATCATTATCCCCCTTTACCCTCTTCTGCCTCCCCCATCTCCCTTTCCCTCTTGTAATCACCATACTCTTATCTGTATCTATGCTTAATCCCTTCACCCTTGTACTCATCCCCCAGGCCCCTTCCCCTCTGACAGCTGAGAATTCTTACATAGACAAAAATCACAGTGGAGTTTGCCAGAACTCAGTACATTAGTATATTAACAATTTGAAAAAGGTACTGAATCTAGATATATAATAGATGAAAACCTGGGGAAATGGCAATTGTGATAGCATCAATAATGAAATTCATTCTATACAGGTATAGCTGAGAGACTTGGTAAGGCAAATCTCTCAGCTCTTCAAAATGAGTCAAAAATGTCCAATAGCTTTCATCATCCTCAACCTGGGTCTGATCTGCCAACAATGAAGACGAGGCCAATTGAATTTCTAAGCTTTAAGCAATGGGTCAACAAATCCCTTATTGGTTCTTGGCTCTTTAAAATAATTGAATGTGTGATTTTATTAAGCAGACATTAAAGACAGAGGAAGTAAAAGACTCCACGGAAAGCTGCTTATAAAGAACCGTTTAATTTAATCAAAATAGAATGTTCTGCTTTTTCCCCCTTTCTTTATTGATTAAGGTGTTACATATGTGCCCTTATCCCCCCATCACCGCCCTCATACCTTCCCCCTCCCCCCCCCCCGGTGTCTGTGTCCATTGGTTATGCTTATATGAATGCATACAAGTCCTTTGGTTGATCTCTTCCCCAAAACCCCACCCTCCCCTACCTTCCCTCTGAGGTTTGAGCATCTATCAATGCTTCTCTGTCTCTGGATCTGTTTTTGTTCATCAGTTTATGTTTTTCATTATATTCCATAAATGAGTGAGAGCATGTGACATTTATCTTTCTCTGACTTACTTATTTCACTTAGCATAACGCTCTCCAGCTTCATCCATGCTGTTGCCAATGGTAGGAGATCCTTCCTTTTTATATCAGCATAGTATTCCATTGTGTAGATGTATTACAGTTTTCTAATCCACTCATCTGCTGATGGGCACTTAGGCTGATTCTAAATTTTAACTATTGTAAATTGTGCTGCTATGAATATACAGGTGCATATATCCTTTCTGATTAGTGTTTCTAGTTTCTTGGGATATATTCCTAGAAGTGGGATCACTGGGTCAAATAGGAGTTCCATTTTTAGTTTTTGAGGAAAGTCCGTTCTGTTTTTCACAGTGGCTGCACCAGTCTGCATTCCCACTAGCAGTGCACAAGGGTTCCTTTTTCTCCACATCCTCACCAGCACTTGTCATTTGTTGATTTGTAAATGATAGCCATTCTGACAGGTGTGAGATGGTACCTCATTTTTATAATAAAGCATCGAATTGTTTGTGGTTACCCAGAAAAATATTCAGTCATGGAAATTACGACCCCCTTTAACACTGAGTTAAGCACAATGTGTCCTTCCAGGATGCTCCAGTCTTTGATGATCAAGCAGACTGACCTGGGTTTTAACATCTATTTCTGCCATTATGTGTTCCAGCATAAGATATGTAACATCTCAAGTCTTAGAATTATGACCAAGTCTCTAGTCCCTAGTATTTCCTGAGACAGTACCACACCATGCCACCCAGTGCTCATCCTCCAAACAGTGGCTTGTGGAGATGTTATGAGCCCCTAGCAGACTTTCGGCAATAGGTTCAAAGGGATTAATTCTGGGTAACACATGATAGCCAACACAAAACTGGGATTCTGAACCAAAGTTTCTGAGAATTCAAAGCCTTTTGTTCCTTCTGAACTGTGATAATCTGGCTCACACTATGCTTCCTGATAAGAATGAGAGAGCAGGCACAGTGAATAGAACACTGACCTGCAGACTGAAGGGTCCATAGGTTCGATACCTGGTCAAAGGCACGTACCTTAGTTGCAGGCTCAATCTCTGGCTGTGGTCTAGGTACATGCGGGAGGCAACCAATCAATGTGTCTCTCACATAGATGTTTCTCTCTGTCTCTATATTTATCCCTTTTCCTTTCAGTCTCTCTAAAAATCAATGGAAAAATATCCTAGGGTGAGTATTAACAACAACAACAACATAATAATAATAATAATAAAATGAGAGAACATGCAAAAAAATGACTAGCACATTTGGTGGCCTATGGTAGGCACTAAATAAATGTTGGTTTTCTTTCCCTCTCTAGAGAATCAATCCAAGGCTTGTTAAAGGCAGCACCGGAAAGATAGTCTGATAAATCTTCATGAGGAGAGAAGAGAAGGGGAAAGAAACCTATCAGATAATATCAACACCTTCGAGTAGAAAATTCACTAGTTGTCTGTCTCTCATGCATGAGCAGTTTCTGATGGGCAACAAAATAGGGCCTGAGGCCTGATGCTTGCTGCATCCCTGAACTTTCCAGGGAGAACATACCTATAAATTTTCAGCTCCAGAGCCCATCTCATTACTTTCAGTGGCACCTGTTAGTATGCCTAGGCATTAGCAGTATGACGTTTCTCTCCTTAGCTTGCATGCCTTCCCAGAGGTTCAGAGATGAACCGCAGTATGTGGCAAGGCCAGTGCTAGAAAGAGATGTCTGCGATCAGGACCCTGAGTAACAGCTAGTTCTATACCACCCTAAAGAAGGCAGCTGCCCTATGGTATCCCCTTGTTCTCCTTTCCTTTTTCAGAGAGAACTTTTCAGAGTCTGACATTCTTATCTAACAAGGGGATACTGTCAGGTCCTGCAGAACTCAACTACAATTACACAAACTGATGGATTTATAAGGAGATAGGCTTTGCCTTTATATTGGTGGAGAAAGTCTACCATGGACCTAGTCTTCATTTTCACTTACAGCAGAGAAATAATGGAGGGAACTCTGGATTGCAGGTTAGACTTTTAGTCCATTCCTCTTTTCTAGACAAAGGTCCAGAGGGTCTGATCTGGATGATCAGGATCCTCAAAGATAGGGCTAAAGGAGGAGAGTTTGTCTTCCACTCTGCTCTTATATACAGGGAGGAAGGTGGGTCTCAGGCACTTATTTGAGGACAGTGTTAGAGAAAAACAACCAAGTCATCTTCTAGGCAAGAGAGCCAGAAGACAGTTCAAGAATCAGGATGAGATCAACATCAGAATAGGAAGATCTGGACAAATTATTTTCTTGGGCTAACACAGCTAGAATTTTTACTTCTTCTAATGGAATATATAGAGTAAGACCATTTAACAACGCCAGGAATGAATGGACATACCAGAGACTTTTGACTAAAAGACGTTTAGCTGAAAAAGAAGAGATGAATATTTGCCTAACTCCTATGAATGAGGTAAGGGGCCTTGAGGAGAAAGGAGAGCCACCTCAGGTCAGGGACATTGAGGACCATCTGCCTGCCCTGATACACAGTTTTGATATACGTTAAAAAAACACACCCTTGTTACTTTCACCAGAAGACCTTCCTGAGAACATAGCTCCTACAGAGAGTTGTAAAGCAGAAAGAACACAGTATCTCTTGTGAAGTAAAGAATGATTATGGGGAAAACAGAACACCTTTATTTGGTACAGAATAAAAGTTGGCACCAAGGGAACCATAGCTAAAAGGAAGGCAGCAGAAATATTAAGGTGCAGCCCTTATTCTAAAACTAGGCCCACCAGTCTGAGTTGGAGCTTATTGAGATGGTATTGGTGAATTTGCAGAAAAGTAATAAGTTTGAGGGGAGGAGCGCTGCTGTAATTGGAAACCCAAATCTAAACTGAGCTGGAGTTGTCTGTCAGTGATAGAGTTAATTTCTCCCACCCATGTCGTGCCTGGGGCATACAGACAAGCAGGAGCAGAGAGGGCTGGCTGATTGCGATAGAGTGAGCGTCTTCAAGAAGTAGTAAGATTACTGTTTATGGAAACATCTAAGAAGAGGCAGGATGACCAACAGCCTGGGTTATTGCAGAAAACCTCCTGCTTTGACAGAGAAATTGTGGAAGATGCCTAAGGTCCCTTATAACATCTATAATTGTGCATGAAGAGTCTGGTTTTCTTATGGGGCTTAGTTATGTCAGATCATGTCTGTGCATCCCTTATTATTCAGAGCTCTGTAAATCCATGGCCGTTTTGAGAGTCAAAGAGATAATGGGGAGAAGGATGACACAGGCAGAGACAAACACTGTGAGCACGCTGCCCAGCATGGTCAATCATAGCTTCTCCCTATTTCAGTCCCTGCCATCAGGTGCAGCCACCCTGTCAAACTGCTGCTCCCAATCCACAGTGGCGGTGCTACTTTTCATGACAGTCTAAGCCTGGGTGCTTATTCTGAGCAAAGCTTGAGATTAACTGATGAGGCTGCATTTGCTGTTTTTCTCTGTAAACTGCAATGGGCTGAGGCAAAACATAAGAATCCCAGTGCACCTCCCTCTGTTCTCTCTCTCTCTCTCTCTCTCTCTCTCTCTCTCTCTCTCCCTGCTCCAGAAGCACCACAATTCCAGTGCCCATACCAGCCTGGAGGCTCATGAGCTACTACCATAAGCAGAAGGAGCTGGATGTCATGATTTCCCTCTGGACGGGGGCCCAAGGGCACAGCCGTTCTCCTACTACCCAGTTGCAAAGCTTGGGTCCGCAATGCAGCCTCCATCGGAATAGAGGCATTTTCATTCCAAGATTCTCATGATGAGGCCCAGGCTCATTTGGATGCAGAGCCACCTG
This sequence comes from Myotis davidii, assembly GCF_000327345.1. Classification (NCBI taxonomy): domain Eukaryota; kingdom Metazoa; phylum Chordata; class Mammalia; order Chiroptera; family Vespertilionidae; genus Myotis; species Myotis davidii. The sequence goes on along the minus strand of NW_006283770.1, from coordinate 2,117,446 downwards.
CCTCCTGCCAACATGAGTTTCCTTCCATTCTTGATCAATAAGTCACAGACCTATTTGGCCTTTCCCCAGCCATAAGAGAAGCACAGCTTGAATTGTTTTTATTTGTTGTTTTAAAAAAAAAGCCAAAATAGACTCTCACCTTTGCCTAGCATTCCTCTCCCACATTTTCCCAGCCTCACCACTGTGCCCAGGCTATAACTTATGTCAAAGGTGATACAAGAAAGGAAGGAAGAAAAAAGAAGAAAGATAGGAAGGAAGAAAAAGAGAGAAAAGAGACAGGAGAGAGGAGAGAATCAAAAGGGACGTTGTTATGTGTTGGAAGATCTAAAATATATATTTTTCTATTCTGAAAATATGACCACACATTCTTATTCTTCCCACTGCTTGAATCAGAAGACACAGTCTAGGCCAGTGGTCGGCAAACTGTGGCTCGCGAGCCACATGCGGCTCTTTGGCCCCTTGAGTGTGGCTCTTCCACAAAATACTGACTTCTGCGCATGGACCACAAAGTTTCAATCACACTGTACGTGTGCACCCACACGTGGTATTTTGTGGAAGAGCCACACTCAAGGGGCCAAAGAGCTGCATGTGGCTCATGAGCTGCAGTTTGCCAACCACTGGTCTAGGCCCTTTGCTGATCTCCACCAGCCTTCCCACTGCCCATTAGTCCGACCCCATTTCCCAAGCCATGCCCCATGACAGTTCCTTAGGTTCAAAGGCACCCAAACTTGGAAGACAACACTTAAACAACCACTTTTACTTGACAAAATAATAGCTATTAGCTTATTGACTGCTCCCCATGATTCAGGCTCAATTCCAAGTGCTTCATAAGTATTCTTGCCTCTTAGTTGCCATCTCCTCCCTGCAAATTATTATCAGCTCAACTGCAGGATGAAGAAACTAGGGCTAAGTCACTTGGCCCACAGCAAGAAAGAAGTCATAATTTAACCCCAGGCAACCTGAAGCTGGAACTCCTGCTCCTAACTCCCTTCCCTCAACCCTGCCCCCCATGAAGGAGCAGAGGGACATGACAGGACTGGCTCAGACTCTGGAAGCCATCTTCTCAAGCTCCAGCGTCCTCCAATGAGAGAAGAGAACCTTCTGAGAATCTGTGTGGGATGGCAGAGAGGCAACCACTCTCCTTCCCCGAGGGCATGCTCTGGAGCAACATGAAGCAGAAGTTTGGTTTAATCATAGAACCTCAGAGCTGGAAGAAAATGCATCCAAAGTCTGTTTTACAAATGAAAACAAGGCCCTCAAAACCTGAGAGGACTCATACGATTACTTTGCAGAGTATAACTAAGATGAAAGAACGTCAGAACTAGAATACATCTGATAATCCAGCTAGTCCCAGCCACTCTTTTACCTGCCTCTCTTTTACAGATGTGGGTACTAAGAAACATAACTAACTGGTCTGAATCATAGTATCTATTTTCCACAAAACATGGAAGCAGCTGAAATCGTGGTTAATTTCAGAGAACTACTGAGGTCTACTCTAGAACAGATGGTGTCCAGAAGGAGCAGATCAAATGAAGGATACAGTGTATAGTGCCTGGATATGGAAGGAACTCAATAAAGAGATATTGAATGGATAAATAATGTGTGATTAAAGGAATGGAAATTTAGAAGTATAAGCAGAAACAACTGGTTGACTCGTGTGGTTCCAAATAAACTATCTTAAAATCTTCTGTAAGAAAAATCCTAGCATCTTCCTTATTAAGAAACTCTTTTCACTGGGATAAAGTAAGTGGGACACTTTGACACTGTGATGAAAGTATGAGTAGGATTCAAACTTGCTATTTGATCTACAATTTCATCAACCTTAAAGCTTCATTTCACTTGCATAGGTCTGGCAAGTTAAAAACAGGAAACAGGCTTCAATTACCCTCTTGACCTTGAGACAGGATTCTAGGGTCTGGTGCCTTAGGCTGCTATCCTGAATCAAACCTCATCGGAGATGTCCTCACTCTTTGTGGATAACTCTGTTTGCCTCACATCATCCCAGAACACCTAGTATTGTTAGCTATTATATTATGTATGTCTGCAAAAATTGAAGGAACATTAGCTCACACTGTAATGTAGTGGTTAGTTAGGATGTTGGGCTCTAGCTTTGCCAAGGTCAGAAAACTTTTGTTCCAATTGTGTCTCCATTACTTAATTATAAGATCCTTAAAACCTTACTGAATCTCTCTGAACTCTGTTTAGAGCTCATCTGTAAGATGAATGGGCTTTATTAATGGTCACTAACTTGCAACAGGTTCTTGGTGCAGAGAATTAAATAGGATAGTTTTTTTGTTTTGTTTTTTTGCAGAGATTCCATTTCTTCTTTATAAGAAGTTGTTCATATACTCCAGACCCAAACCAAGCAACTCCTCTCCTGACCACTAGTGGGCAATGATATAATGACCTCATCTCCCTTAGTTCTATTTTTATCAAACAAACTTCTTTTCTGGTTGATCATTAAGATACGTAATCCCCAGTCATTACCTATGAAGTTGGAATCCAAATCAAGTCTGTTCCTCAGCATTAAAAGACAATTTCAGGCTAGAGTGAAGACAAATTGCTTGAGAAAAGAGGTTTGATTTTATTTATGCATCTATTCACTGTCCCCATGGTCAGTGAACGGTGTCTCATTCAAAATTCAATTTGGAGAATTATGGTGTTTCTGAATGACAGAAAGAGAATAGATAAAATCACCACGGAGTGGCATTTGTCTATTCCTTACAGGTTGGATGAGTCACTACAAATAGAAGAGATCTGCTCAGAGGTCTCTGCTGAGGGAATCCTAGGAGAGCAAACATGGAAAACGAAGGTAGGCACTCTCTCTCTCTAAAGCAGCGGTTTTCAACCTGTGGGTCGTAACCCCTTTGGCGGTTGAATGACCCTTTCACAGGGATTGCCTAAGACCATCGGAAAACACATATATAATTACATATTGTTTTTGTGATTAATCACTATGCTTTAATTATGTTCAATTTGTAACAATGAAAATACATCCTGCATATCAGATATTTACATTACGATTCATAACAGTAGCAAAATTACAGCTATGAAGTAGCAACAAAAATAATTTTATGGTTCGGGGTCACCACAACATGAGGAACTGTATTAAAGGGTTGTGGCATTAGGAAGGTTGAGAACCACTGCTCTAAAGCATCTGGCTGGCACTGGCGAGCCCTGCCTCTAGCAGCTTCCAGAAAGGAGAAGAGGCAAGTATGGCTGGAGGAAGAAGCCAGAGAACTTTGCTCTGTTTTTTAACTAAATGATTCAGTTGCTTTCAGAGATGCTACATTAGACCACTAACCAAAAGATGCCCTGATCACAGTGAGTTGTCCTTTCTCTGTGTGTATAACAATTAAATATTTAACATCAGGCTCTTGTGTTTGAAGCTGCTCCTAAAACTCAGTTCTGGCATTTCATCCTTCTCAGGAGGGTCAATTAAAGAAAAATTACTAGTGTGATTTTTCTTTTTCTATCTTTCATAGTACAGAAAGGCAACCCACCTGTATTGTGGAACAATAATTGATGAGCCGACACACAGAAGCTAGGAAGATGAAAACAGGCTTAGAAAATGAAATTCAGAGAGGAGACAAGAAAGGGACATCTAAGCATCTACTGTGCAGCTGGCTTTCCATATATCTCCTCATTTTAGAACTCACCACAACCCTTGACGTGAGTGAATTATATCCATTTTAAATATGGGAGAACTGAGGTTCAAATAGCTCACACATTCAATAGCTTAACCCAAGGTCACAGAGCTACGAAGTGGCAAAGTCAGGTTAGAATTTGTAGCCTGGATAACAACCTTACATTAAGTCTCCAATGCCATAGTTAGTGCCTAGGGATGAAATACCTTAACAGTCAGCTAAAGTATGAAAGGAAGAGTATGTTTTGCAAAAATGAAACTTAGGGGTGGGAGTGGGGGAGATACGGTCATTCATTCATTGTTCACTTTCATCCTTCGTTCTTGCCTAATTGTTCTCTTTCCTAAGTAGAAGTGGCTGTGAGTCAAACGGACCAAAAGGGAGGTTCTTCTTCACAAGGTTGCTAAATTATTGCAGCTGGAGAGAAATATATTCCTTTTTATATACACAAATGGATGCATGCACACATATACATACATATCAAAGAGTTTAAGAAGGGTAATCAGAAAGCATTTTCCCCTCTTCTCTCTCTCTTCCTCCTCCTCCTCCTCCTCCTCCTCCTCCTCCTCTTCCTTCTCCTCCTCCTCTTCCCACTCTTCCATCTCTCATCAAAGTCAGATGCATCATCCATCATTCCAGGACCAGCCTTAATTAAATAGATAAGGAATCTCCTTAACTGTCCATTTGGGCAAATGTTTCCCTTATCTCTGAAACAGGACTTGGGCAGTTTTAAGAACCAGAAGGGAAACAAATTTTTCCAAATCTTTGTGTTTCAAGCAGCACCAGGCAGAGAAGACTTTTGAGGCCCCTGATAAATGTATATCATCTCATTCCTTCCCTTTCTTCCTTCCCTCTTTTCTTCCTTCCCTCCCTTCCTCCCTCCCTCCCTCCCTCCTCCTTCTCCCTTCTTCCTTGCTTCCTTCCTTCCTTCCTTGCTTCCTTCCTTCCCTCTCCCAGAAAATATTTCCTGATTGCCTATGATGTGGCCAACACTGAACCAGGCCCCCTTCCTTCCTTCCTTCCTTCCTTCCTTCTCCCAGAAAATATTTCCTGATTCCCTATGATGTGGCCAACACTGAACCAGGCCTTGGGGATGAAACTCTTATTAATGTCAGGTGTACCTGTCAAATAGAGCTTTGTGACTGTTGGGGCAAATAGGCATTAAACAACTGATCCCACAAGTCATTGTGAGGTTACAACCGTGTCAGGTGTACTGAAGCAGAGGTGCACAGGGCTTTGAAAGGAGGTCTGGTCAGGGAGGGCAAAGACAGCTTCCTGAAGAAGGGACACGTGGCTTGCAATCTAAAGGATAAACAGAAATCAACTTTTCAAAGTAGGTAAGGAACATATTTCAGGCAGGTAGAACAGCATGTGCAATGGTCCTGTGGTGAGGGGGGTCATGGCAACTTGGAGGAAGTGAGCAGATGCCAGCATGGATGAAGAAAAATGTGGAGGGGGCATTTGTTGGAAGATGAGGCTGGAGAGATGAATAGGACTATAAAGGGACATATAAGTTATTGTAAGAAGTTTTTCATGAAAGCCTCAGAAGGGCTTTTGAGTAGGAGATGAGATGATCAGGTTTGTGTTTCTAAAATTTTTATTTTTGTTTAGATGTGAAGAATCGATAGATTCACTGGCAACAATTGTGTGTGGGGTCATGGGGTAGAGTTAAGGGGACACATATAAGTTATCCTGCCCATCATGTGCCCTGAATTTCTGTTCTCATTTAATTTCTATCATCCCACTCAACAGCATGCACCCTGTGGCTACAATTCTCTCTTTGATCCCTTGATCCTCACACTGGATATTTCCCTGTTTTCTTTAGTCCTCATTGCTAACATGAGCAGTATGTAGCATGTTTCCTACTAAAGCTCAGTGATTCCAGGGGATTTCTGCCGAGTACAGATGGGGCAAAGACTGGATACTGAACATTAGACTTTAGTCTCTTAAAGTTCCCTGGATAATTTCTACCAGAATTATCATACTGGCTGCCTTTTACTTTCAGCCCCACATCACTGTTACCTTGCAACAACACCTTTCTTTTTTTTATCAGTAGAGATCTTCCTCCTCCACTGTCTCCAAGTCTCAGGACCCAACCCCTCCTGCTCCCCAAGCACCTACCTACCCCTCATCTGCAATCAGAGGCAGGCTCAAAACCCCTGCCTCCATTTACCTAAGTTCTTTATTAGGGCAGTGAAGAGTAGGACAGGAGATCAAAGATTTTGCCTTCCAGAGAGAGGTTTTATCCAAAGAAAAAAGGCAAACCTGTGACTAAAAGGAATTTTTTTCTATGAAGCCAAAGAGTTTAAAGTATAGTAGTCTTGCCCTGGCTGGTGTTATTCAGTGGTTAGAGTGTCAGCCCACACAGCAAAGTGTCTCTGGTCCAATTCCCAGTCAAGGGCATTAAAAACCCACATGCTGCCGAGACCGGTTTGGCTCAGTGGATAGAGCGTCGGCTTGTGGACTGAAGGGTCCCGGGTTCGATTCCGGTCAAGGGCATGTACATGGGTTGCGGGCACATCCCCAGTGGGGAGTGTGCAGGAGGCAGCTGATCGATGTTTCTCTCTCATCGATGTTTCTAACTCTCTATCTCTCTACCTTCCTCTCTGTAAAAAATCAATAAAATATATTTTTAAAAAAATATGTAAAAAAAAGAAAATAAAACCCACATGCCTGGGTTTCAGGTTCACTCCCTGTCCCCTGGTTGGGTGCATGCAGAAGGCAACCAATCAATGTGACTCACCTCTCTCTCTCTCTCTCTCTCTCTCTCTCTCTCTCTCTCTTCCACCCTCCCTTCATTTCACTCTGAAAAGCAACAGAAAAAAATATCCTCTGCTGAGAATTAACAAATCCTATATAATAAAAGGCTAATATGCAAATTGTCCCCTGGGAGTTTGACTGAATGGGAGTTCAACTGTTTGCTATGACATGCACTGACCACCAGGGGGTGGCATGGAGTGAAGGAAGGCCCAAGCTGGCAGCTGGCATCCAGGAGAAGGAAGGCCCCAACTGACCCTGATCACTGGCCAGGCCTAGGGACCCTACCCGTGCATGAATTTCATGCACCCCGCCTCTAGTAATAATAATAAAGCACAGTAGTCTTTTAAAGTTGTGATTAGTTCTTTCCTTTACATGTACAAGAGTCACTTGCTTCTATGTGATTATGGTGTGATTATGCTGTTTCAACACCAAAATGCAAGAAGTATGAGGGATGTTTAATAAAAAATGACTGTAGCAGATCAAAACCAGATGATAAGAAATCAACTGGTTATCACAACACTTAGAAGAGAGGAGATAGCAAACATCTTTAGAAACAAGTAGATAAAATAGATCTGTGCATGAATTTGGAGATGAAAAAAAATTGCTGTAGGAAAAATCCGCTCCCAAAAGACACTGAGAAGTGACAGCAATTGAGGCAGAAAGGAAGGTAAAAACAGAGAGAACGAGAAAACATGAAGGTTGCCGAGATGAACAGGACAATCTGCCAATGTGTGTGTTATTTCTCTCATAAATTAACTTCACTGATGGGCTTAATTGTCTGAACAAATGGGATGAAGCTATTTTCAGACCAATTATTTTTTCTAATCACCAATTCCCTTACAGTGAAAGGAACTGCAGAAAAACCTGGATTTTCCGGGCTTCAACATTTCATTTAAATAGATACACATTCAAAGTACTTCTTGCGCCTTTAAAAGATAAGGGTTCACGGCACTAGTGAGTTTAGGTTGCTGCAGGAGGGTCCTTCAGGAAAGAATCCATCTCTTTGCCAACTGCCTGCCAGCAAAGAGTTGCTTCCTTTCAGACTGTGTGTGCGTGTGTGTGTGTGTGTGTGTGTGTGTGTGTGTGCGCGCGCGCGCAATTTAATTTCTAGAGTTAAAAACTAGGCTCTAGCATTAGAAAGTCTAGGTTCAACTACTAGTACCATCATTGCCAAGTAGCACAACCTTGGCCAAGTTACCTTTCCTCTCCAAACCTCAGTTTGCTATCTTGTAAAATGGGGATAACAGTACTTCCTACCTAATAGGGCTGGTTGTTGTGATAATTAAATAAGGAAAAACACATAGAATCATGGCTCTCATATATTAAGTCACAAAAGTGTCAATTATTGTGATAATATTAATTCTTTTTGTTATGAGTTAGTAGATGAAGTGACTTAAAGTACAGTAATACCTCAAGATATATTTGTCTTCATGTGAGTTCCCTCAACTGTAGATCAAGACGAGGGTTTGAGTGCAGGTAGTTTAAGTGGAACATGTAGAGATGACTAGGGAAACAAGCCAATAATAGGAGGAGGGAAGGCTGTCAATACAAGCTGAGTTAAGTCAGCCATCGCACTACATGACGGAAGCTAAATCTTGTAGGGAGTCCCCCACCCAAATGCATGCATATCACTTGAAAGTTGAGAAAACTGGTGCATTCATACACACACTTGCTTCACTAATTGATTGTTGGTGCTAAGTCCCCAGCATTTCTAGGCAACTGTCAATGGGCAGAGCAGCCTTATAGAAAGAACCCTTAAGCAAACAGATGCATATATTGGCAGCTGGTTGATGTCCGGAGCACTAAATGGACGTTTGAAATTAATAATAACTCAAGGTCTTGAATACAACAGCTTTCAGCACATAGCTTTGAACTACGGCAGATGATTCCCTTGTAACCTTTGAAATGACCACATCACAACCATCACTTTGCAGGTATGTTGATCCAAAAGAGAATCATAACATTTTTTTCAAAAGCAATGTGGGATAAAATATTGAATACAAGTGCCATTACAATACAGCAAAATAGAAATAATTGGGAGCTGAATATATGGATTTGGGTCTTGGCTATGTTGTTACTAGCTTAGGAGTTTTTAATATTGTGTTATTTTTTTGAGTCTCTCTAATCATTAAATTGGAAATAATATTTGCCATTCATGGATGTCAAAATGCTTTACAGTTATAAGGTATTCTTAGAGTTATCATTCCCAGATTACTAAAGTTGACCTCATTTTGGGGGGGCATTATTGATGGAAATGTTTGCAAAATACATATCCAAATAAAGTATATTTTATAAAAATTATCGAATTATTTCTCAGAGTTCTTACACTGCAACAATCGTGGTTTCCAGGCTAATATTATATGTCATGCGATTTGCTTTCATTCTTTCCTCTCCCTCATGGCATGCTTGTTTTTTCTTATTCTTAATAGTTTCTATGGCAACTAAATGACTAAATTCATTAAATCAGTAACCCAAGGTAATACCCAATACTAACCGAATAAATACCAGCTAGCTTGAGAGTATGCACCAATGTAAATTAACTTTATGATAGCTATTTTCCTTGCTGTTCAGAAAAATGTTTTTTACCTAATTTCAGATTCTTTGTTATATTTGTATAGTTGAAGATTCCAATCATCTGTCCAAGTTAGAAAAAGAAGTGGTATACTATATACATTTACTATAGCATTAAAGAAGCTATTCTATAAATTCCTCATTCATTCATTCATTCATTCATTCATTCAATATCTCATTCATTTATTTACTCAACAAATATTGCCTCCCACAGTGTATACTGAAAATATAATAAGGAATCAGAAATTTATGTCACTGCAAAGAAAAAACATAGTTTAGAAATGCAAAACTAATCAGTTATATTAATCATTATGCTTTATTAATATTTATGTCCTAAGGCAGTTGCAGATAAAGTACTTTGAAATGTAGAGTTGCCGAAACCGGTTTGGCTCAGTGGATAGAGCTTCGGCCTGTGGACTGAAGGGTCCCGGGTTCGATTCCGGTCAAGGGCATGTACCTTGGTTGCGGGCACATCCCCAGTGGGGAGTGTGCAGGAGGCAGCTGGTCGGTGTTTCTCTCTCATCGATGTTTCTAACTCTCTATCTCTCTCCTTTCCTCTCTGTAAAAAATCAATAAAATATATTTTTAAAAAAAGAAAAAAAAAGAAATGTAGAGTTTAAGGAGAGAAAAAATATTTCTATTTTGGGAGATCTAAAATGACTTTGGGCCCTGGCTGGTTTGGCTCAGTGGATTGAGCTTCTGTCTGCAAACCAAAGGTTCCCAGGTTCGTTTCTGGTCAAGGGCTCATACCTCAGTTGCAGGCTCCTCCCTTGGTCAGGGCTCCTGTGGCAGGCAGCCAGTTGATGTATTTAGGTCACATTGATGTTTCTCTCTGTTTTCCCCTCTCTCTTTCACTCTACCTAAAAATCAATGGAAAAATATCCTCGGGTGAAGATTAACAACAACAACAAAAACAAACAAACAAACAAACAAACAAAAAGAATAACTTTGGGCAGGGGACTTGGATAGACTTTTCTCCAAAGAAGACATATAGATGGTCAATAGACACATTAAAAGATGCTCAACATTACAAATTATAAGGGAAATGTAAATCATAGTGACATATCACCTCACACCTATTAGAATGAGTATTATTAAAAAGACAACAAATAACACATGTTCAAGTGTTGGTGATGATACAGAGGAAAGGGAACCCTCAAGCACTGTTGGTGGGGATGCAAATTGGTACAGCCACTGTGGAAAAACAGTATGGAGTTACCTCACATAATTAAAAGTAGAACCACCACAGCTGAGCAATTTTACTTTCTTTGAAGAAAACAAAAATACTAATTTGAAAAGATATAGGCATACCTATATTCATTGCAGTATTGTTTATAATAGCCAAAACATGGAAGCAACATGCCCGGCTGATGTGGCTCAATGGTTGAGCATCAACCTATGAACCAGGAGGTAATGGTTCGATTCCCTGGCAGGACATATGCCCAGGGTGTGGGCTCAATACCCAGTGGGGGGGCATGCAGGAGGCAGCCAATCAATGATTCTTTCTCATCACTGATGTTTCTATCTCTCCCTTCCTCTCTAAAATCAATTTTTTAAAAAAGATATGGAACCAACCTAGATGTATATCAATAAATAAATGAATAAAGACAATGTGATATATATATAACATCAGTAATATATATATAAAAAGAATAAAATCTTATTTAAAACAGTTGAAACAGCACGAATTGACCTAGAGGATATTATGCTAAGTAAAATAAGCCAGATGAAGACAAATACTGTATGATTTCATTTATGTGAAATATATATATATATATCAAATGAACAACTAAACCAAACAGGAACAGATGCATTGACACAGAGAACAAACTGATGGTTGCCAGAGAGAAAGGGTTGGGGGGTGAAAAAGGTAAAGAGGATTAAGAAGTACAAACTTACAGTTATAAAATAAATAAGACATGGGGATGTAATGAAGAGTATAGAGAATATAGTCAGTATTATCATAGTAACTTTGTATGAAGGTCGATGGTCGCTAGACTTATCATGGTGATCACTGCAAAAGGTACATAAATGTTGAATCACTGTGCCGGACACTTGAGACTAATATAATATTGTATGTCATCTATACTTGAATTTAAAAAAAAATAAAAAGAATGACTTAATGAAGGGATTGAGGTATTAAATGAGGTTTCAAGAATGGGTAGAATGTGGATTTTGGAAGGTAAAGAGAAAGGCTGTTAATGGTTTAAAATAAATAAACATGAATAAAGGCAGAGAGGCAGCTCTTTGGGAGATATAGAACATGGAACCACAACTGGGAAGTTTGACTTGAGATAAATATATAAAGAAAGACATGGGAAATTATTTTTCTAAATTAAGTGTGGCCTAAAGGTAGAAGGCATTGAATAACCAACTAATAGGTGTGGACAATGAGAGGCACAAATGATTGTGAACAGGTGTGGGTAGAGTAGGGGTCATGGCTATTCTTGGAATATTATTGTACTAGGTGCAGCAGGGATAGACTGGAGTAGAGGAGA
>NW_006283770.1:2103320-2105936 GCF_000327345.1 Myotis davidii | reverse complement strand
TGTATAAGACGCCCCTCCACTTTTCCAACCCAAAATTAAGAAATCAATATTTTAAACATTTTGCTGGTTTTCCTCTTAAGGCCTTCTTCTTTTGGGCATCTTAAAGAGTTTTTCTTCCTGTTTCTCCACTGTCTTATCATACGCTCAGTGGGAGGAGGTCCAAATTGTCTCTCTGCATCTCTATTTCCATGCTCTTTTGCATAGCTGATTACATTCAGTTTGAATTTTGCAGACTAAGGTAATCGCTTACTGGTATTTATCTTTTTATTTATTGACATCTTTATGGGCTCAGAACGCTCTGTTCCCTGTTGCATCTGCACACTCTCCACCTCCACCTCCAATTATGGCATCAGCTGAGTTCAGTAACAATAAGGCTCGTGATTGGAGGAAGCCTGTTTGACAAGGTATGGACAGCTATGCACCCATGCACCCACGGGGCTCCCTCCTTGGCTGACTTCCGTGTATAAGACACCCCTCGATTTTTAGTCTAATGATTTTAGGAAAAAATAGCATCTTATACATGGGAAAATACAGTAAGTGTTAGGGAGAGAGGAAGGAAATGATGAGAGAAGAGTTTCTTCCTACTTGGAAGAAGAAACATGAATAACATCTCCTAAGGAAAAGACAAAGGAAAGAAGAGGAAAAGTCTTGGGACCTTTACAAAAACAGAGAACCACTCTGGGTCATTCAGCTCCACAAATCATTTCCTTCCCTTGGAAATGAGATTATTTATTATGAACTCATTCTGCTCTCCCCTTGTCTGTCATCAAAACATTAATGTCAAAATAATTGCTCCTTAGTCATCTCTCACCTTAGGAACAAGTGTATGAATCATAATTTCTACTTTACGGCAAGAAAAAAGAAGGCATAAGAAGTTCTAAAATTCACTTACTATTAAAAGTTCAGGTAGAGGCTAATATAATAATCCAGGATATTAATGAAGAAAACAAACCTAAGCAGGATAGCAACAATAACAAAAACAACCCATGCATTTATTTAAGTTACTAGAGACCTGATGCACGAATGTTCGTGCAAGAATGGGCCTTCCTTCCCCTGGCTGCCAGCACTGCCTTTGCTCCAGCTGGAGCCACCTTTTCACCTTCCCACACTGCCCAGAGGCTCGGAGCAGCTGGGGCAGAGCGGAATGCCTGTGTCATCACCATGGCAATGACACAAGCATCCTACACCCCCCCCCCCGCCACTCGGCACCTGCATATGCAAATCAGCCTGCCCTCTTTGCTGGGTTAATTGGCATACTCACTCCTGATTGGCTGGTGAGCATCATAAAGATACAGTCGATTTGCATTTTCTCTTTTATTAGTGTAGATAATAAGGTATTTGGCAAATAATAGGCACTCGATAAGTGCATTATAGGTGACTTAATAAATAAATAAATTAGGGAGTAAATAAATTAATTAAATAAATTAATTAGGCAAATGAGTTATTGAAACAAAGTTCTAGATGTGACAGCAATGTTTCCTCAATTGTTTGTATGTATATTTTTTAAGTATTTCTATATGCATAACAATCCTCAAACCATTCAAGTCAAGTCCAACCTCATTCAATAAAGTCACAATTACCTATGTGTTATGATGAGATAGTCACTCAACATACATTTGGCAACACTATGTGGCAATCAATGCTTTATATATAAAGACATACAGAAGGACTTTGATCTTGAGATGTCAACAATCTGGGGAGAGAACTTATTGAAAAATAAGTATAGGACAACCAAGATGGCGGCTTAGGTAAAAACCTGACTTGCTGCCTCTAACAACCACATCAAAACTACAACTAAAAGACAAAAGAAATGTCATCCAGAACCACAGGAAAGCTGGCTGAGTGAAAGTTCTACAACTAGAAGGAAAGAAAAAAGTGCATTGAGACTGGTAGGAGGTGTGGCACTATGGAGGTGCGGAAGCACGGAGGTGCATGCAAAACAGGCTGGCAACTGGGTGAGCTGTTGTTTTTTTCCATTGGGAGGGAGATACAACCTCGCAATTGCTCTGAACTCCAGTTCTCGGTGAGATTGGGGGACCCAGACTCATACGGGGAGAAACAGGACTGTCTGGCTTCGTGCCAGAAAGCAAGGGCGGCTTTCTCTCAGAGGTGCTCACAGCAATCATTGTTCCTGCACAGGGCTGTGGGACACAGAGACCCAGGGACCTCTCTACTGCAGGGCAGACTGGCAGCCATTGCTGTTTGCTCCGCCCTGTAGATTCCCTGAGACCCTGCACCACCCAATTTAAAACCCCACCCAAGCTGTGCGCAGCAGCTTTTGCATGTGAATGGCCTGTCCTTTAGTAACTAAAACCTAACAAACTGCAGCTGGGTCAGAGAGCTCCAAAGCTTCCAAAAGAAGGTCAAGGCCCATGAGCAGCAAATTGCCTTGCTTCAGAGCTGGGCCTCGTCTGGGCACTTCCAAACCCCAAACAAAGAGGAGAAATCTACAGATCTCTCTGTAGCTCCTGCTGGGTAGCCTCAGGAAGTGGCTGACTTTGCACCTCCTGGGAGATCCAAGAGCCAGTGTACCCATTGGTAAGTGTGAGACCATACCAGATTACAACTCTTCACATCCATGAGTGACACACTCAAGGGGCAGACTCACTGCGCACC
>NW_006283770.1:2087687-2102348 GCF_000327345.1 Myotis davidii | reverse complement strand
GGAAGAGTTTGGGCAAAAATCTTACACCTATGGACAAGGACGGGGGGGTATGGGCATGGGGTGGGATGGGGTGGGAACTGGGTGGTGGGGAGGTATGGGGGGGGAAGAGGAACAACTGTAATAATCTGAACAATAAAGATTTATTAAAAATAATAAGTATAAATGGTTCCTAAGCAGTTTAGTTGCCCTGTGGACAAAACTTCGTGGTAGAAAATATACCTCTCCCGCAACAACTTGTGTATAAGGGCTATGAGTCTGTGAGTGATCTGTCCCAACTGACACCATTGACAATTTTATTGGAGATTTCCAAAGGCACAATGCCTTAAACAAATAATTTTCAAAAGTGAATTTTATGGAACAAAATTCTCCTGGGATATTTCTCTCTTTAATATTTAAAAAATAAAATAAAAGTAGGATGGTGTCTATATCTCAAGACACACTAGCATACCAAAGGAGTTGTGCACATATGTTAAAAATAAAGTAAACTATTATTTAATACCAAATTTCTGAACACAAACTACTTATTGACAGCCAGCAGGACCCCCTTTGGGAAACACCACCTTCCATGATGCTAGGAGTTACAGACACATTGGCAAATTGTTGAGACAAATAATGAACAGTAAGGTCGATTTTCACTTTCCACTCTATTCCAGGATGTATATAGATACCTGCTCTATTTGTGCATAGTTATCTCTGAGATTAACAAGAGCTTTTTAAAAAATTCTATTTTTATTGATTTCAGAGGGGAAGAGGGAGAAACAACAATGATGAGAGAGAACCATTGATTGGCCACCTGCAAGCTGCCTACTGGGGATCGAGCCCATAACCCGGGCATGTGCCCTTGACCAGAATTGAACCTGGGACCCTTTAGTACTCAAGCCATCACTCTATTTGCTAGGACTATTAAAAAAACTTTGATTAAGAAAACAAAACAAAACAACAACAACAACAAACCTTTAAGCTGTAAAAATGAGAATGAGAGTAAATACGAAATATTGGACTAATGTGAGAGAGCCTAGACTCTGTTCCTAATTTTAAAACTAACTATACCTTTGTAGCTGGCTTGACTTGGGATAAATTTTCTCTCTATTCCTGAGACTTTGGGCAAGTCTATAATCTCCATGAGTCTCCACTTACTATTCTGATAAATGGGGGCATAGTAATAAATACCTTTCATGGTTGCTACCTTTCATGAAGCTGAATGTGAAATAAAGCAAATACCACCTACTTGGAATGGCTATGGTAAGGATGATAATGTTGCATAAAAAGTACTCATCACAGCTGGAGCACGGTAGGTATCCAGTAAAGTTTAGCTGACAGTATGACCACTTTAACATCCCCGAGCATCACTTTTCTTTATCAGTAACCTGGAGTTGACACAGGACCTACCCATTACTCCATTCTTTCATTCACTCACTCATTCATTTTTCCTTCATTCATTAAAGGCTACTCTCTAAATATGTTGTGGTAAGCACATGGCAGAGATGAATAAGGTATATGCCTGGGATTCAGAGAGCACATCATCCAACAGAGAAGACAAGTGTGCATGTGACACAGTAGAAATTGTTTAGGGCTACAAGAGAGTTGTGCAACAAATGCGATGGGAGCACAATCAAAAAGGGGAGGGGGGATTATTCCTGCCAAAAAGAAAGAAAAGGAAGTTGAGAATGTTTCAAAGAAAAAATAATCTTTGAATTGGACTTTGTAGATAAAGGAAGAGATTCCAAGGCAAAGAAGTAATATAAATAAAAATTGCTACCATTATTGAGCTCTCTAAATATGCCAGGCATGTGGGAAATTGTAAATTCAAGTACAACCAGTGCTACTGTGGCATCCTTATGTGAACTGTCTTGATTAACCAACTATGAAAGCAGAATAATTTCTTTACTTTTCTATGCATTTCCCAAGGTCTTGCCTTCATTAACATAATGTTTTAAAATTAGAGCTATTGTTAATATTTACATATATGCTATTTTAGTGTCTCTTCATTTTTAAAAATTGCATTACCTTTTTAAACTATGCTAAATACAATGTTCATATGTTTGATTGTTTGTTTTTGCTATTGTCTTTCCTTTTTGAGAAAGGGGGATGCCTTCTTGTGCCAGGTATGTCTAACACTAATTTAGCTCATGTCTTCCACTTCATTAAGATTAAAATGAGATTGGTTTTCTTGGAATATTCCTTTGAGGGAATTAAAATTTTAAGGGAGTTCGCATTCTCAAGTTCCCGTTTGATTCTCATTTCTTTAGTCTGCTGTATGTTGGTTCCCTGGCCCGAGTCTGACCTCTGACTCACCTAATCTCTCCAGACTGCCTGTCCTTACCAGGAAGATTTGAGGGTCATGGTGAAGGTCTCATAGTAAATAGCAAATAGCTCATCCATGTACCAAGACATTCACCTCAACAAAGAGTCGTTTAAATACTAACTGGCCTTAAGAGACAACTGTTTATAACTAGTACTTTCCCCTTTCTATTGTAATTTGAGAGGCTGAAGACCCAATTTTCCACCTTACTCATGCATTTTTTAAAAAAATATATTTTATTGATTTTTTTATAGAGAGGAAGGGAGAGGGATAGAGAGTTAAAAACATCCATCGATCAGCTGCCTCCTGCACACTCCCTACTGGGGATGTGCCCACAACCAAGGTACATGCCCTGGAATCGAACCTGGGACCCTTGAGTCCGCAGGCTGATGCTCTATCCACTGAGCCAAACCAGTTAGGGCACTCATTCATTCTTTTGATAGATGTTTACTAAGGACTTACCCTGTGCCAGCTGTACTTCTTGTCACTGGTGAAATTTCAGGTACAAAGCAAATTACCTACTCTGAGACTTAGTTTGGTGGTGTTGTTTTTTTTTGTATGTGTGTGTGTGTGTGTGTGTGTGTGTGTGTGTGTGTTTCTTTTCTGTGTGTATATGTTTTATTTATAGAGTAGTGAAAAAAGAAATCACTACCTTGAATTTTTTTTAAGGTTTAAATGAGATCTGTGGATAAATGAGATCTGTGGATAAAGCACATAGTAAAATGCCTGACACATACTAATAAGAATAATAATATTGCCCTGCTGGTGTGGTTCAGTTGTTGAGCGGCAACTCATGAACCAGGAGGTCATGGTTTGATTCCCAGTCATGATACATGTCTGGGCTGCTAGCTCACTCCCCAAAAAGGGATGTGCAGGAGGCAGCCAATCAATGACTCTCTCTCAATATTGATGTTTTTAGCTGTCTCCCTCTCCCTTCTGAAATCAATAAAAACATTTAAAAATAATAATAATATTACCACCAAAACCAACAATAACCTTAAGAAGAAAGTTAGACTTGGAGAGAAACAGAGAAAAACATTCCTTACATTCAGCCAGTGGTGGTGGCAAGGTACTTCTGATTAAGAGACAGATATTAAACATGTAACTCCAAAAATATTATTATAGAATGTGTAAATACTAAGAAAACAAGGCATGGAGAAGTTGATCCAGGTGAGAAAGCTACCTGAGAACAAATGGTACATAACCACAGAGATGTTCATGATACACATAACTACAATTATAAAATTGAACAAGAAAACCACGGCCAGTGTGGCTCAGTGGATTGGGCATCATTCCATGAACCAGGAGGTTACTGGTTCAATTCCTGGTCAAGGGCACATGCCTGGGTCTTGGCTTGATCCCCAGTAGGGCATGTGTAGAAGGCAGCTGATGATGCTGTATTCTCACATCAATGTTTCTCCCTCTCCCTTTCTTTCTCTCAAAAAATCAATAACTATTCTTTTTAAAAAATCAATAGGAAAGAATGTCTATTAAGATAATCTTTTATGCTTGCTAGATAATGATATACAAGTGTAGAGGGAGTGCCAAGATGGCGGCGGATTAGATGGAAGCTACACTGACACTCTCCCAAGACTAAACTAGAATTACAAGTAAAATATAGAAAACCATCCTGAATAATCCACTGAGAATGATATGCAAGTGTAGCTGTAGGAGAATTTAATCTTTTATTTTTTTCTTTTTAAAAAATTTATTTTTGCTTTCTATGAAAAATATACTATTCATTATAAAAATGAGAGGTGTAATTAGCATGATGTGTATACACCTAAAGACTCCAAGACATACACCACATTTGAGGAGAGGCACCTGCCACGCAGTCACAATCTTGGAATCTAGGACACAAGGTGTTAGAAATCTGTGTGATGATGATTCCAAAATGTCAACCTACCAAATGATCGCCCCAAGGAAAGGCTTTGCCCATCTCCATCAACAGCTTTTGGTGCCAGTAGGAAGGACAACAATAACAACAACCAGCCCTCTGCTCTTCCTAGAAGCCATTTTGTTCTGGTCCATTTGCATGCGCTATGGAACTTGAACAGCTAGAGAGGATTGACAGGCTGGGTCTCACTCAGGGCCCACATGCGCTTTTAGAATGAAATCTCTGCCCACAGGTGGGAGTTAAGAACAGAGCAGAGAAGTTGGTTCGTTGTTTGGCTGGATGAGAGATTTCTGTTGATATTCCTTAGCCAGGATCCTTCGTCCTGGGATAGAGGTGAGAAAGGGAGTTATAAGAATCTGCTGTTTCACTACATAATGGAGGTGGTTGTAAAAATGTACCAGCATGCCTGTGAAGAGTCCCAGCATATAAACAAGACAGACCAGCAGATGAGTTGACTGGCACCCTAACATCCCCCCCCACAATTCTTTGATCACTTGGCTTCTCCTCTTGATTTCTTTATCCCATTTCCCACCTCCACAGGCTCCCTTAGGAACCACTCTGAGGTCTGTTATGTCCTTAGACAAGGGAATGTAAGGAGCCCAAATCAGTAACTTAGATGACTTACCAGTAAGAGTCTTTCACTTTCTTTCCACTGTGACCCAGTGTTCCAGCCCTAGGAAATAAACTTCTCTCCTATTTTTGGCTAGAGATTCCATTTCCTGTGATAGGCATGAGAGCCACAAATGCACCTAAGAAATCTGTGGATCTGGCTAAAGTTTCAGGGCAGAATGTTAAATGTGTCAATTGACTTTTATTTTTAAGCTGATCATTATAAATTATGTTACTAAAATAATGAATTAAAAAAAGGAATTATCCCCTATACAAACCGATTTTAAAAGAAATATAAAGGAGCCAAGACTATCTGGGTCAGAAAAGAAAACTATTTCACGTTTCTGTTCTCTCCAGGTGGTAAAACCTTTTCAAAGTAAGAAACTACCTCAGGGTAGAGATCAAAACAACGATGAGGCTGTAAGATCCTATGCTAAGACCTCAGAAAGCCTTAAGGTGGTAGCTACCAGACACTTGGAAGCTCAAAGATGTAGTTACATCAAAAAATTTGCATGAATAATTT
Organism: Myotis davidii; assembly: GCF_000327345.1. Classification (NCBI taxonomy): domain Eukaryota; kingdom Metazoa; phylum Chordata; class Mammalia; order Chiroptera; family Vespertilionidae; genus Myotis; species Myotis davidii. Next base: position 2,097,017 of record NW_006283770.1, on the reverse strand, counting down.
ACCCACTTGGACTACAGGAGACAGTTCAAAGAGAAAAGAGGCCCATAGTCCAAAGTCTTTAAGCAGGAAGCAGGATAACTAAGCCACCGAGCTGTAAACATGGAATAGTAATTACATTTCGGTAGGCATAGCAGGAGTCCAGAGGTCAGGTTCAAGAGCAAAAGAGAACAGGAAACTAAAGAATTACTCCCAGGAAGCAGAAGTTTACCCTAAATAAATCTAAGAATATGTTCTTTCCCACAAATAAGAGGAAACAGGAGCCCTTCAACTATGATTCCACAGATGGAATGAGACACTTGTGCCACTAGGAGATGATCCTAAATGGGGACCTTCCAATGGAGTTGATAATATTTTGCATGTGGGAGAAATGTGAATAATTTGTGTCCAGAGAGCCAGACATTTGCCAAATTTAGTAGTAAATTGTGATGCTATAAAATATGGCCATATTCTTCCACTCTTACTATATAAACCTCTGCAATACAACTTGGCCATTTCTCTCATCAGTATGTCAAGTCTACTTTTGCACCTCTTGCTTCTTGGCTGGCCTTGGGACTAGCTTTGACCAAAAGAAAGTGAGGGAAGCCATTCTAAGCCATGGCTTCAAATGGCATTGTAGGTTTTTTCCTCTCATAACCTGAACCCAGCTTGCTGTGAAAAAGAACAGAATGAAAAAACATGGGGTAGAAAGAGGTTGGACACTGGGGCTATTCTAGACTTCCCATCTGACCCATCAGGTGACTGTGGCTGCATGAAATCTGCAGAAAAACCACCATTCAAACCACTGACTCATGAGAAATAATAAATTGTGGTTTTTTGTTTTAGAGCCACTAAGTTTGAGAGCTTAGTTTGGTGGTTTGTTATATGCCACAGATTATTGAAACAACATGTGATGCATTATAAAAGTACTTAGTCTTCATCATCTCTAATTCATCTGTGATAAAGAAATAATAATATCAATTTTATCCTCTTTCCAGGGATATTGAGATAATTTAAGGGGAATTTGAGTATTATTTATTTATTTATTTATTTATTTATTATTCCCTAAAGTTTTACATATGTCTTATTTTTCCCCAAATGAACCCCCCAGCCATTCCCACCCTAGGCAAGCCTCACCCCCGCCCCACCCCCTGCCCCAGTGTCTGTGTCCATTGGTTATGCTAATATGCATGCATATAAGACCTTTGGTTGCTCTCTAACCCCCCCTACCATTTGTCTCTGGATTTATTCTTATTCATCAAATTATGTTGATCATTATATCCCACATATGAATGAGATCATGTGATATTTATCTTTCTCCATCTTACTGGCTTATTTCACTTAGTATAATGCTTTCCAGTTCCATCCATGCTGCTGCAAATGGAACCTGAGTATTTAAATACAGCTAAACAATAATGATTTAATTTATGTTGCTTCTTATATCTTTCAAAATTAGTTTGCACCCAAGTAATAAAGTTCAACCATATTTTAAAAACTTAGCTACAAATTTCTCAGAAGAAACATCTGAATCAATAGTAGTAAGGAAGTGGTAAGTAACTCAAGAGCCAGGTGAAGGAAGGGAGAAAGGAAGGGATAGAAGAAGAAAAAGAAAAGGGCAAAATTACCACAAACTATCAACCAAGCCAGAAGTATTCACTGAAATTAATTTAAAAATTATGATTTCTTTATACTAAAGTATAAAGTTTGGGGTGAACTAAACTTTGATGTCACAGAAGTACAGATACCAGTATTGGAAATGTTTTAAAAGACATGTGTTTCAAGTTTCTATACAGAATTTAGGCAAGTGAATATCTATGCTTGTTTGAACACAGAAATGAATAATTTGCTTTCTCCCCAAATAATATGTATTACCCCAATGCAGTTTCGTGCCACATATTTCTTCTTTTGCTCTGAAATCTGACAGTGAACTCAGAAAAAGTCTCCCTAGAGACTCATATTTATCTAAATCAGAGTTTTCCAGATACCGGTCTCAAATTAGATTGGTCAGCATTTCCTATGATGCTTGGTGAAAATGCACACCCCTAGTCCATTTACCTTGACCTACCTAATCTGCATCTTGAAGTGAGTATCTACATGTGAAATTTTAACTAGTGCTCTAGGTCATTCTTATGTATACCAATACCTGAGAATCTTACCTTACACTCTAAGTCCTCTGAGAAAGGAACAAAAATCTAATTTGATTTTGTATTCCTAGTCCTTGACATAGTGTCTGATACATAAAGGGAACCAGTAATTTTTTTCTGAAAGACATGTATGAATGAAAGAGTAAATGATGAATAAATGACATACATATAATTCTAAGATTTGAATAATACCATCTCTTATCAGTCACTGCTTTAGTCAAGATATCCAGTTTAAATGGGGCCAAAGCATACCCCATCTAAAACTGCCAGGCACAAACATGTCTGAAGCTTTATGCATTTGCCCTCACTCTCACTATGTTCACTGATTTTCCTTCCTGGATTCTGCAACCAGCCCTGCCTAACTGTAGTCAGGGAAATTTTTAGGAACACAGCCTAATATTCTGGGCTTAGTTCCTGGCCAACACAAAATTATTGAGAGGTCTTTGTTTTGAAATTTTTGCTGGTCTATTTCTTATTACTTATTATAATCTGAGTACTTGAGCTTCTGTTCTGATAATTGAGATTTTAGTGAATATTTTGTCCTGAAAAAATTTCATGACGCCAGTACCCTTGTATAAGGACTTGTCAATCTTTTACCAAAATCCTCAGATGGGACACCTGAGGTGTCGTGTTGACTTTCTGAGAACTGCTGCCTGACCCTGTGGTAGCCACCTTCCCAGAACCCAAATAGTGCCCACTTTGGGTAACCCAGTTCTGTGAGTTACCCACTCACCCTCCCTGGAGCAATTGCTGGCTTGATTCCACTGTCTGTTCCTATTTCCTCAGAAAACTCTGTCATAGCTCCTTCCGCCATTCATAGGTCTAACTTCAAATTCTGGTCCCTTGTTGGCTGAATTCTCTCCTTGGCACAGAATAATATTATCATATTATAAACTGACTGCTTTATTCATTTCCAGTTCACGGAATAGAGAACAATATGCCTTGAAAATAATGAACGCCCAGGGAATCATTTCTCTAATTTGATTTGAGAACTGAGAGTTTAAACTAATTATATCCTATTTTCCCTTTCTGATTGAGCTTGGAATTTAGAGTCAACCAAAAATGGACTTGAAGACAGCTCTGCTTTTCACACCTACAAACTTATTTAACTCCTCTAAGGATCAGTTTCATCTGTAAAATGGGGAAAATATTAACATCTCCTCATTGGACTATTATCTGATTCACTGGGATAATGCGCTTTGCCCAGTTCCAGGTGCAGAGTAAATGTCTGAAAAATGGTAGTATTATTGGGGGTTTCTGTGTGGTTCCTCTCCAGGAGGTTGTCATCTCACCTATGGCAACAGGGTGTTAGGAAACTGGCATTTTCCAGCACCCTCTATAAGAATGTAAGTGGATCATCTCTGGTGCATAGCTCCTCTTGCCTAAAAATAGAACACCTTCTGCTTTGTGTCAGGAACTATCATTATTCCATGGCTTTGCTGAAAGTCACAGACAGCTCAGCAGAACCACTGTGCCTGCAGCTTGCTCTCTGACCCCCTAAAGGACCCCAAGGGCTAAGTTTCATTCCACTTGCTGGTATATCAGACTACACATCCCTACAGCTCTCCTTGTCTCTTATAGCTCCTACCACACTAAGAAACAGGTATACATATATCACTCTTCTCTAAAGAATAGGAGATGACAGAAACCATCACGCTTATGATAATTGATCTATCAATTTATTCATTGCCAGGAAGTGACTAATTATAAGAAGCTTACAAACACACTGAAAAACAATTTATGCTGGTTGGAAAATTTGTGTTTTGATTTCTTCCTGTGAGTGAGGCAGCAGCCCAGGCAGACAGGAATTGGTAGTTTGCATACTGTTGAGTAAATACTAATATTTGGCCCTGATACAAAATTTAATTCAAAAGAGAACTGCTACCATTTTTACCCCTAACTGTAAGGATCATGGATTTGGCTAAGCAAAGGAATAATTTAAGGCTTAATAATGGTGAATTAAAAATAACGATGATAAAAATGATTATAGCTTACATTTACTGAGTATTCATTATGTATCAGCCATCATATTACCAGATTAACATGTACTAAAACATTTACTTTGGAGAAACCTTAAGAGGTACATATTATAATCACACTTTATAGAAGAGGGAAACTGTGATGCTGAAATTCTGAGTGCCATGTCTGATGTCCCATAGCTTGTGGGCGACCGAGGCAAGAACTCAACACTGACAACCTAGCTCCTGATCCACAAAATGAGCTTCCATGATGCTCAACACTGGGGTCAACAAACTTTTTCCTAAAGTGCCACTTGGTAGCTATTTTAGGCTATATGAGCCATGATGTCTCTGTAGAAACCAGTCAGCCCCACTGGCAGAGTACAAAAGCAGCCACAGACAATAGACAAAAAAATGAGCTTGGCCGTGTTACAATTAAATTTCACTTACAGAAGTAGGTGCATAGCTCGCCCCTGCTGGTTACAACGTGGGCACTGAGCTTCATGCCTCAAAGAGACCAGCAATCTCCTATCATAAATTTGACTCTAAATGTGTTTCATTTGACACAGGAAAGCTGTGCCCCCCCACCCTCTTGCCAGACCTCTCCTTGGCCCCGGCTAATGGTGGGAGCCTGAAGGAAGAAGTTGCGATTTTACTCTTGCTCCAAAAGAAGCCAGTAGAATATTAGCTGGTGACCAGCAGCCTGGAAGAAGCTGGGTCAGAGTGAACATATTTGATCCATCACCTCTCTGTTCACTCTTTTACATTTTCTGCAAACAAAGAAAGGGAAAATAAAGTTGTTTGCAAACTGAAATCTTTATATGACCATCCCAATAGGAGAGCGCCCCATTGCTGGCTACTGCACCAGAACTGCTGAGTAATTAATTGATCATTATTTGTCACAGAGTGCCGCTTCCTTACTAAGTAATTAGTCATTACAAAGCAGGCTCTATCACGCAGACCACTGGCTTCAACTGCTGGCTCTGGCACTTCCTAACAATATGACTTTGGGGAAATTAACTCATTTTTCTGTATCTCAGTTTACACATCTATACAATCAGAATAATCATTAAGCTCATTTAGTTTGGTAAGGATTAAATGAGCTAATACATGCATATTAAATGCTGAGAAAAACCTGGTTCAAGATGACTACTTAATAAATGCTATTTTTATTTAAAAACCATAGGAGAAAGAATTTTTAATTTTATCTTTTTTTTTCTCTGTTAAGAAAATACTGACTGAGCACGTAGTTTGGGCCTTTCTTGGGTGTTATTCTGAATAACACATAGTGTCAGCCTTCAAGGAAGGTATAATCTACTGGTCATTAAAATTTTGTGTTATTTCAGGGAGGTTTTAGGAAATGATACACAGGTTATATTAAAATATTCTAAGCATAGTTGCCTTAATTCTGTTTCCCTTCTTCTTATATACCAGTGATGGCGAACCTATGATACGCGAACTCATTTTTTTGGTTGATTTTTCTTTGTTAAATGGCATTTAAATATATACAATAAATATCAAAAATAAAAGTCTTTGTTTTACTATGGTTGCAAATATCAAAAAATTTGTATATGTGACACGGCACCAGAGTTAAGTTAGGGTTTTTCAAAATGCTGACACGCCGAGCTCAAAAGGTTCACCATCACTGTTATATACCATAGACCTCTAGCAAAAGCTTCAACAAGTGTACTACCTAAATATACTATAATGAGGTGGAGGAATGATTAAAATATGTTGTTTTTGGAGTAAAATATTTTTTATAAAAGCTAGCAGAGCAAATATTGGGGGACTGGAATACAAAATAATGATTTTCTTGGACTATAATAAAGTTGATGACATTGTGAAAATCTCATAACCCTCAATAGTCAAATTGTGTTATGAAATATTCTAACACATTAGAATAATTAGTGAGAGTCATAATTCCGAGGTGGAACTAGGATCTGGTGGTTATTAAAAAGATTTTATTTGTGACAGTGGTTAGGAATTATGTTCTTTACAACAGATGCAACCTTGAGTAAGAACAATAATCTCAATGTCTATTTTCTCATCTACAAAATAAAAATTAAAATGATAATGCTTACCTCATTGTGTTCTTATACAATGTAAATGAGATCGTGCACATAAACTTCCTAGCATGGGGCTAATTCAAAGTAGCACTTATCATTATCCTATCCTCCCTAAGAGCTCAGAAAAATCTCCTACCCAGAGGCGTTATCACAAAGGGGTATGTTCTATATTTATAATTCAAACCATTAAAAGTCTTAAAGGAGGCATATTGGAGTCCATTGGATACAATGGCGACCTTGAAAACATGCTGCTCAGGTCTCCTGCTGTGGGGAGTATAATTGGTTGACAGCCCTAGCAGCTGCCCTTCTGAATTTATCCCCACATTCATGCCAAGGCCCCACTTCCCGTGGGCTACTCCCAGTCCCTGGCTGAGCACAATGGGAATAGTACTGTAGGTCCCTCTTATAAGACCCAGAATTATTTTAACAAGTGCCTTGGGCTTCAGGACTCCCCATCAATCTGGCTGGGATTTTATTAGAACTGCCCCCAGCCTGAGACTCTTCCTCATCCTGTTCTCCCACACACGCACAGCAGTGTGAAGCCTCCCCTTCATTCTCCAGCTTCCCCTCCCTTTTCATCCCTCACAGAGAGTCCTCCCAACAAATGCCTTGCAGTGTAACCCCATGTTGGCCCCTGCTTCTTGGAGGACACAAGCTGACACAGACACCCAGAAGGTATTGATATAGATCCTGACCTATTTGGATTTACTAGTACCTGCCTTATCCTCACTCCAGGCTCTGTTTTTCAACCATGTTCTATTGATTATTCAATACAAACCAAGACAGTTGGACACATGATATATAGCTTTTTCAAGCCACTGACCTCCAATTCCAAGCAACGATATTTCCTCCCCACCACAAATCAGTGCTCCCACTACTTTTATCAGCAATACCACTTCCCCTCCTCCACACCCAACCCAGGCCACTGTGAACACCATTGCTGCCTCTTGTTGTCCATTGCCCAGTGACTGCCAGGCTCCCTAGGAAGTCCCTTTTGAACTCATGGCCACCTTTCAATGGTTGATATAAGTAAAAGGCCAGTCAGGATCTACCTGATTTCTTAATAGCACTTTCTAAATGCCCAGTCTCAGGCTGGAGGCAGTTCTCACAAAATTCCAGATCTAGAGAAATAAATCCTTTCTTGTTAGAGCTAAGGAGGGTCTTAGAAATTACCTTTCCCAGTGAAGGGATTCAAAAGTACAAGCTGGTAGTTACAACACAGTCGCAGGGATATAAAGTAGAGCCCAGAGAATATAGCCCATAATACTGTCACAACTATGCATGGATCCAGAGGGATACTGAAAATATCAGGAGGAACACTTTGTAAAGTGTAGGATTGTCTAACCACTCTGCTGTACACCGGAAACTAATAAAATATAATATTGAATGTAAACTATAATTGAAAAATAATTTTTTTTTAAAAAAGAAATTATCTTTTTCAATCTTGGCTTTTTCCACACGAAGAATATAAGGACGAAGATACCAACTGACTTTCCCAAGGTCATACAAGGAATAGAGCACCATGCCCCCAAAGACAGGAGTATCGACAGCACATGTAGCAACTTTATGAAGAGCTCCGGCACCCATAACTCAGGCAAACAGGAAGAAGTTTGAAGACAACATGTGGGGACAGGGTTTTAGAGAAGGGAAAGATGCATGCTTTTAAGGAGTTTGATATAGAGAGAAAAAAAGAACTACTAATAAAACTGATTCAGAATAACTCCTTAGACAGTCAAGTGCGTAAGAAATCAATTTTAGTAATCAAAGCTTTTTGCTTGGACATTTAGCTACAGTCTCAAATAGAATACTGAGTGTTCTGATAATCACCATCTGCAAATGAAGCCACATTGCCCTATCAGGTAAGGATGATATAATGTAAGTGAATAGGCACTATTTTAAGGAGTTTGGCATAGAGAAAAAAACTAGGATTCAGAATAATGTCTTAAACAATTAAGTGCTTAAGAAATCAAGTTTAGTAATCAAAGGTTTTTGCTTGGACACTTAGCGACAGGCTCAAATATAATGCTGAGTGTTCTGCATCTGCAAATAAAGTCACATGGTACTACCAGGTAAGGAGAATATAATTTGAGTGAATAGACATTATTTTATTTCTAACAATAAAATTGGGTCATTTATCCTCAATTTTTTTTTCTTATAAATAGTGATGAATGTATTTTTTTTGAGCGTGAGGGTGTGGGGTTCTTTTGTCTCTGTCACTTATAGTTCTTCAACTTTAAGTATACACTAGCACCGAGAAATTTTCAACCCTGAGTATATGTTTCATTACTTAATGTTACATTTGTCATTTTCATCTGAGATCAATAATTTACAAATCCTAGCTTAATATTACACATAGCAATTAGTACAAATTTTTGAGCACACATTTCTCAATAATACATAAATACTGATTTATTTATAAATTGTGCACAGGTACTGTACTAGTTGAACATATGCATATCATAATACATAAACCAAAATAGTACTTTACATAAGAATTAAATAACAAATATTAATGTAGAGTCTAATATTTTTTCTTTTCTCCCTCATTTTGAATTTTTAGACCACTGGTCTATTTCATGAAAGTAGAAATAAAAACCCTCTGTATTTCACCATAATAAAATTCCATTTCATTTTCTTTATATTTATATTTCCATCAGAATGCACTTGAATTATTTTTCCTGCTATTCTAGCTCTTGACAATTTTATCCCAACATTTCTTTCCATCAAGGCTTACAAACAGGTGGGCAATGGGAAACCAAACCCACAAATACACTCTGTATAGCCCCAACAGTATTTCTTTAATATCTAAAATCTAAACTGCATAGGAGGAGCAAGATGCCCTCAGATCTGCATGTTTCAAATCACTCTTTATTTTTAAATATATTTTTATTGATTTTAGAGAGGAAGGGAGATGGATAAAGTGGTAGAAGCATCAATGATGAGAGAGAATCATTGATTGGCTGCCATCTGCACACCTTACACCAGGGATCAAGCCCGCAACCCAGGCATATGTCCTGACCGGGAATCAAACCCTGACCTCTTTTTTCATAGGTCAAGTCTCAACCACTGAGCCACACAGGTTGGGCTCTTTTTTTTTTTAATCTGACACTGTCCTGCTTCACTCATTTAAAATGGCCTGAATCTTCCAGGCCATTTTTGGCCTGGAATGGCCAGATGCTTTGGGAA
>NW_006283770.1:2084142-2086378 GCF_000327345.1 Myotis davidii | reverse complement strand
CTCTCATTGAGTAAGAGTTCTAGCTACCCCATTGCCCTGGAATATTAAGAACAGCAGAGGAGGTGCCTCTAGAGGGGAGAGACCAAAACAGAGCAAGTAGAGTGCCAAGGCTACAGCTTAGAAATACAGAGATCTCTTATTTATCGATAGTAATTCACCTCTGAAACTCATATGCACTATGTGGGGAGGAAAGCCAAACAATACTTGGCAATCCTTCCCATTATTTCATACAGGAAAAAAAAGTATTTCCTGCCTCAACCCAAAACTCTCAACATATTTCTAAATATGACTAAAACACACACGCATGCACACACACACACACACACACACACACACACACAATACCTCTAGGAAATTAACAAACTGTCATGCTAGAATATAATATATTCAGGCTATCGGTATGTGATTATCAAATAATATAGTAATTTAAAAAATACATTTTATGTAGCAATATTTCAACTTCATTGCAATCACTTTCTCATATGCTTTGTTTACTTCCCCACTATTGTCATGAATACTTCCTTGTGTCTGGGGGTCACAATGTACAAATAATTCTTGGCAACAATATGAAAGACATTCGGGACCAATTCCCAGTGGCTGAGGATGGTTCCCCTTGACAGTGACACTCTCATGCCTTTCTTATCACCAGACACATCCACCCTCCATATCCTCTTTGTCAACACTCATCGTAGTTTATACTTTTCAAAGCATTTATTATGATTTTGACATTATTTTAATTGTTTTTGCTATATAACTCAAGGCTTTTCTTAAATATGAGTTTGTTTGAAATGTTGAATTGAACCCTAGGGATAAAAATATAAATTTTCTGATGCAAAGATAGGCTTGAAAATGTTACAATTGAGGGTCCAATAAGCTCCATGAAGACTGAATATTAAACTCTAAAAGACACCCCTCCATCGGGAAATATTAACTAAAGAAACACTCTATAGGGCATATCTGTACAACATTGCCAAGAGTTAGTTATTAAAAGATAATGTCTATACTGAAAATATGTAAATTAATGTGGACATTTTTTTTTTTCTCCCAGTATCAATTCACCCTTTTTTAGTAATAGCAATTTTATTTTATTTTGTGGAACCTCTCATCACTCATTGTTAGTCTATGTGATTTCCATGGAACTAATCATACCTCTTGTCTTGGATTCTCTGAACAGACCAATCACAACATATTTAATCTATGGTCATGATTTATCTTCATGGACAGAGAGATAAATACTTGACCCAAACCAATGTAATGGTATTCAATTCCAGGCATGTGTTTGTTTGTTTCAGAGAGAGGAAAACACTGCAATTAAATAAACCTTTTTTATTAGATTGCTAAACTATAAATATAAGGAGCCAGCAGTATTTTAGGGTAATAGCTTATCTAAGAATGGAGTCAACATAGAGATATGCAAAGCAGAGATGAGGAATCACCTAAGTCCAGCTATTCCTACCCATGGAGATTTAGACTATCATTTTTGTTTTGTTATTTAACCTAACTTAATTTAATTTATTTACTTTTCTGGATTTACACAAGCCACATTGACTTAGAATATCAGGCAGGATATAGAACAAGACTGTAGTAACAAGTAAACCCAGTGCTCAACAGAACAAAGATTTCTTATTCACACAGAAGGCTGACTTGGATCAGACAACTCTCAAAGAAAGTTCTCCATGCAATGACTCAGGGCCAGGCTGACTCAGCATGTGGCCTGCATAGTTACCACAAGAGGGGAAGAGACACCTTGAGGTGACCCAATATTTTGGCCTAGATGTAACACGTGTCATTCAAAAAGTGTGCTGAGCCATGGAGCTGGAGTGAGCAGGAGGTTTGGTTACCCCAATTATGGAGGAAGCCAAGCTTCTTAGCTGGCTGTGACCTCCATTCAAAGCAACAAAATTTCAATTATAGAAGATAAATAAACCCCAGATACCTGCTTCCAGCCGGCCACGAGCAGGAGACTTGGTTGCCCCAGCGATGGAAGAAGCCAAGCTTCCCGGCTGGCTGCTGCCTCCTCTCAAGGCAACAAAGTTTCAATTATAGAAGGTAAATAAACCCCAGATACCTGCTTCCAGTCACCATGGCCATGGAGCTGGAGTGAATAAAAAAAAAAAGGAAAGGCTGGGAGCTTCAGTCGCCGGGGGGCTTGGTCAGTCTGAAAACAGCCATCAGCCCCTCACCCAGGCTGGCCAGGCACCCCAGTGGGGACCCCACCCTGAAGGGGGGGGGGCCA
>NW_006283770.1:2072688-2083566 GCF_000327345.1 Myotis davidii | reverse complement strand
TATATATAACTGAATAAATGCTTAATACAACTCATTTCATGGATGCACACTAGCACCACTGACAAATCACTTTTCAAAATATTATTTTCCCAAACAACATAGCATTATGCATTAACCCAGGCATCCAGTAATCACCCTCTTTTAGTTCTCCTTCCTAGTATCAATCACATTTTGTAGTTGAGAAATGACAATGGCAACATGGGCTCAGCTGTGAGGTACAGGGTTGAGAGTTTTCATTCATCTCTATCAGCTCCACCATCAACTTTATTGCCATTCTCAGCAGCACACCATGTTCCAGCCACCAAGCCTAGTATTATGTAGTTTAATCTTTTCAGCTCCATTTATTCAACAAATCTTAGCAGTATTTCCTCCCCTTTCTGACTGACAATACTCAAACCCAGGCTCCTGGTTTGGTTCAATATCCTTCCTTTTGGTTCTCTTTATTTTAGGCTCTCTTCTCTCTGACCCCACTGGTTCACCCTTGCCAGTCTAATTTTACAAAAACATCCACAACATAGTCATTCATATAATTTCATTGATTTCCTGGTGGGTCCCTATTTCCTACCAAACCTAATGTTAGGTTCTCATTTTATTAATATGACCCCATACTTTCCACCCAGGCTAATGGTGCATTACTAGTATTTCAAACATTTATCTGTTATTCTAGACAAGGTTGTCTCTAGTTCTTCAGAAGAAAGCTGGTTGGAAGAAAAAAAATCTGTGATGAATGAATCCAGGGAAATATTCGCAGCAGTAGACTTGGACTCCAAGGTGGGTAATCAGCAGTCTAAATGTTCAGAGATATGGTAAACTCATTTATCATATTTAAAGGGGTCTATACTTTTTATAAAGGTAGTATAGTAGAAGTCTCCAGGATAATGAATTATTAAAAAAAAAAAAAAAACAACACTCAACAACACATCTCGGACATAATCAGACCACATTGTACTCTTTAAAAGGGAAAACATTTCGTTAAATTAATGTTATACCTCAATAAAGCTATTATTAAAATAACTAGAAGCCCGCTGCACAGATTCGTGCATCAGTGGGGCCCCTCGGCCTGGCCTGCAGGGATCAGGCCAAAACTGGCTCTCCATCATCTCCCCAGGGGTCCCAGATTGCGAGAAGACTGTTCTCTGGTGATATACCCCAGAATTGGGCTCCCTCCTCTCTGGTTCTGGGTGTGTCACCCGAGAACCGCAGCTGCCAAGTCACCACAGCTCAGCAGCTCCTGCATTGAGCATCTACCCCTTTATAGTGAGTGTGTGTCATAGCTACCAGTTGGAGCATCTGTCCTCTGGTGGTCATTGTGCATCATAGCTACCGGTCAGACCACCAAATGGTTGGATAGTCACTTAGGCTTTTATATATATAGACTAAAGGCCTGGTTCATGAAATTCATGCATGGAGGGGCGTATCCCTCACCTCAGCCTGCACCCTCTCCAATCTGGGATCAGGCCTAAATGGGCAGTCAGATATCCCTCTCACAATCCAGGACTTTTGGTTCCCAACCGCTCGCCTGCCTGCCTGCCTGATTGCCCCTAACCACTCCCCAGCCAGCCTGATGGACGTCTAACTGCTCCCCTGCCAGCCCTATTGCCCCTAACTGCCCTCCCTTGCCAGCCTGGTCGCCCCCAACTATCCTCCCCTGCAGGCCTGGTTGCCCCCACTGCCCTCTACTGCTGGCCCGGTCATCCCTAACTTCCCACCTTTGCCAGCCCGGTTGCCCCCAACTGCCCTTTCCTGCAGGCCCGGTCAACCCTAACTGCCCTCCCTTTCAGGCCTGGTGCCTCCCAACTGCCCTGCCCTGCTGGCCTGATTGCCTACAACTGCCCTCCCCTGCTGACCATGTTGTGTCCATATGGGGGCAGCCATCTTGTGTGTTGGAGTGATGGTCAATTTGCATATTACTATTTTATTAGATAGGATTATATCTTACCCTAGCTGGTTTTGTCCAGTGGTTAGAGTGTCGGCCCATGGAATTAAGGTTTGTAGGTTCAATTCCGGTCAAGGGCATGTATCTTGGTTTCAGGCTTGATCCTCAGTCTTGGTTGGGGCACGTGCTGGAGGCAACCAATTGATGTGTCTCTCTCTCTGGTTCTCCCCCTCTCTTCCACTCTCTCTTTCTTAAAAAAAAAAAAAATCAATGGAAAAAATATCCTTGGGTGAGGATTAACAGAAAAATAGTAATAACAATTACATCTCAATTAGGGTATAACCTCAGAGTCAGATGTATGAGCTATTTAATATTTGTCACACTTTAGTGTAGTGTCTCTAAAAGTATTTTTATAGTTTTATTGAGATATAATTCATATACAGTGTTGTATAAGTTCAAGGTGTACAGCATAATGATTTTACTTACATACACTGTATAATGATTACCACAATAAATTTAATTAATCCATCATCTCATCTAGATATGAAAAAAGAAAAAAATGTGTTTTTTGTTTCTCAAACTTTTATTAATTGTTAAAGTTTATTTATATGCCAAGTTCAGGGCACTATATACAGAGATTATGATTTGATAACTCTATAGCAGGATACTGATAATTGTACTTTTATTAATCAGTCTAGGAGGCACTGTAGGAATCCCATGGCCCATACTTTAAAATAATAATAACAATACCACTGGCCTACACAACAACTGTCCTAGGAAGAGAGGCTGACCATGGCTGGAGGGTTTGCCAAAATACCAGTCCAATGTATTGGTCAGGGGGAAATTCAAGATTTTATGAATGGGAATATAATCAGAAATATAAGAAAGACTCATTTCATTCAGATTACTAAATGGCAGATGCAGTGATTAAGGCAAGGTTGCAGTTCATTAGCTCAAAAGTACTCCTCATCAGACCTGAGGGATTCAAATGATCGGGCTTTATATAAGGCTTACTACAGCAAGACTAATGAAGGCCCCATTTTTTCATGGGATGATGAAATGATTCCACTCTATTCATTTTGGATTGAAGTGACTGGGCAACTGGGATAGGTAGCTGCAGGTTGACAACCTCAGGGCTGGCACTTAGAGAAGGTTAGGAATATGAAGAGTGGCCAACAGTGCAGCAAACACCCATAATCATTGCGCCTACCTCAGGAGCCTTTACTCACTCATACACCATCTCTGGCTGGGTAGTGTCCAGAGTGACAGGGCATTGGATAAAGTGCATGCCTGTGAGGTCGGTGCTGAATATCTACAAAGTGTGGACCAGCATAACCTGTGACTTCAATGATTTTAATCTAAGTCATCTTAAAAGTCACTATTCAATATATGACATAAGAGCTCATGTTCTTTGGCTATTTCTTATTCCTTCTTATCAGGGCTTTATGGCAAGCATCATCAATTCTCCACCATTTAGCCCTAAACTGCTTCCTTCCCTTCACTAATATATCATGCATTCATTTAGTAAACACTTATTGAACACTTTATCAGGCTAACATGGCAAGGACAAGTTCCTTATTTTCAAAGGGCTCAGAGTCCAATATAACAAAACTTGACCCCAAATAAACAAGAAATATTTCAGTCAGTAACTGGACTGTATCTCCCAGCTGTGTCCACTTTAACATCCATCACAACAAAACTCAGTGTTTTCTTTGAATACATTTGCTGATTTTTAAACACATTTATTAAACCCTGGTTTTCTTATGAAAATATTTCAGGCACTGTGAGTTAGGTTATGCCTCAGGATGACCAGGGATTACAATCTCTAACAGGGCATGCCAAGCTCTACAATTAGTTTAAATCTTTTCATGGAAATTAGAACTTACATTTTAGAAGTTATCCATTACTCCTGTTTTTACTGTCAAATAAACCGACCAGAGGGATTCCCAGATAGAGGAAATTGTAAAGGTACCAGACAGGTTTTATGGAATCAGTCTTAAAAAATACCTAAGTGTCACCATTATCTACATGAAATGAGATTCACTTAAGTGGGGGAAATGATTAAATAGGAGGAAAACTAGCAGTGAATTAGTTGTTGGACATCAACAGTCTAGAACAAGACAGCTGGGAGATGGAATTTTTAACTTTTCAATCAACTTTCAGAAAAACAAGGTGCTAAATTGGCTGCCTCTGCTCATTACAAACAGAAAGTTAGGAGTTGGAGACACATTTACATAAATGATTTATTCACCATCCTAGTATGTGTTACTATCAACCAATTTTAGCAGGCTTCCTGGCATTCAATGAAGTAAATGGTGGAGTCTGGGGCAAGGTGTGTTTGATAAAAATCAGTGTTGCTCTCTCTGGAGATCAACATTATATCATTATATTTGAACCTGGCACAGGTCCAGGAGTCCCCAAAGGTGTGGACGGAGTCGGCGAAGAAGGAATGAATGGCACAGAGGCAGTGTTCAGTTCATCAGCATAGTTGGGTTCTCTTGTCAGGATCTCCAGCCAGGTTCTGTAGCCATGTTCCCTCGCTGGGTTCTCCAGCCAGGTTCTGTCCAAGTTCTAGTCAGGCTCTCTTTGACACGGAGGCAGCCATCGGGTGATCATCATAGCCAGGTTCCTCTAGCCAAGTTCTGGTCAGGATCTCCAGCAAAGTTCTGGTTAGGATCTCCAGCCAGCCAGGTTCTGTGGCCATGTTCTCTCGCTAGGTTCTCCAGCCAGGTTAGTTAAAGTGATTAATTACCCGCCTGGCACTTAGTTAAGAGGTTTTATTCCCTCCCTAACTTCAGGGGAAAATCCCTACCTGGGGAAACAACCTTTCTGGGAGAGGTGACCTTGGTTAAAACACATAGTGCCAAGAAGGTGAGCAAA
The DNA here is from genome assembly GCF_000327345.1 of Myotis davidii. Taxonomy (NCBI): domain Eukaryota; kingdom Metazoa; phylum Chordata; class Mammalia; order Chiroptera; family Vespertilionidae; genus Myotis; species Myotis davidii. The sequence continues at coordinate 2,078,810 of NW_006283770.1, read as the reverse complement.
TATATTAAGAACAGTATGCCATATATGCCAGGTCCCTTGAAACAGCAAGGATGGACTGGCTCCCGGCAAATTTCCTACACTGCCTATGAGCACTATGCTTATAGACTAAGACATACACTTCTGAAATATCTTTGGGGGAACATCTGAGGGCAGCAGTTTTTATTTTCCAAGAGCCTTATATCTATTGAATTAAGAAGATTCAGAATCTCAAATCATTGAATTATTTTGTCAAATGTTTACTTAACAATTATTTGGTCTGTTATATCAAAATAAGACATGAAATGAAACAAATTTAAGAAATAAGGCTCTTCAGGTCCTTTAAAACTGTTATGCAGTCTTGTTGCATTTTCTTAGTCAATCTGAGAGGAATATTTAAAATAATGTCACATAACTGTGTTTTGTTGAGGAAACTAAGTATAACTCTTTGTAGAGGTGATTCATAATTCCTCCCCAAATTATAAGAGACTACAAATACCAAATATCGTATGTTACCTATAATTGAATAATGTTTTTGGATAAATGTCATGACTTACCTAATCCCAGTCTAAGTTCATGCTGAAACCCTAGCTAAAAAGGATTGCTGTGGGTCAGGGTCAAAGGAGTCTTTGGCTGGTTTCTGGTGCCCAGAATTTGCCTTGGAGAAAGAGAAGCATGAGAGCTTTTCATGGGCCTATGCATGAAAATGCATCAGCTGACAGAGAAACTATGTTTATCTAAGGAAACTGGAAGAAAAAAAGCTAGAATATGAGAAATGTATAATTCCATATGAAGGAGTGACTGTCAAATTGAAAAGTGAGGATCAACAGATACCCCAAACAGATTAAGACTGAGCCAATGTGTATATTGCCAGGAGAGGAGAGAGAAGCAAATTCTGCCTGGACACCCACTCTGCTTCTAATCTTCTAGGAATAAAAGAGCTACTATTGAGCAGCCAGTGGAGCAAACTGCTAAAGAGGTCAGAGCTATCAAGAGCACTCGATCACAGTTACCATTCAACTGCACTGCCTTGCCCTTTGCTACTTCAGCTTCTTCGGTAAACAGATACTATCCATGAAGATGGCCTATAAGAGGGGGAGGAATAAATTTAGAGCCTTGTGTCAGTTCAGGAAGCAAATACCATGACAGAATTAGAAGTACAAGATATATTTATTGCAGCAAGGCCAGTGCAAAATTAAAGGAAGAGGGAACGGGAGTAGGCAGGGACTGCCTGTACACTGGTGCAGGTCTGTGAGTGTTACAAGAAGCTCTTACTGGGTAGGGAAAAGGGAAGGAAGGATAATGCAGTAGAAAGAGCCCGGTGTTGCACTATAGCTTTGATAAAGTCTCAGCCAGCTCAAAAAGGAGCTAGGGGAGTCTTGCATTGCACATAAATAGCCAGCGTCTAGTCTCCTCTGTGCTCAGTCACTGGATAGAGCAGTGGTTCTCAACCTTCCTAATGCCATGACCCTTTAATACAGTTCTTCATGTTGTGGTGATCCCCAATTTCATTGTTACAACTTGAACATAATTTAAAGCATAGTGATTAACCAAAAAACAATATGTAATGATATATGTGTTTTCTGATGGTCTCAGGCGACCCCTGTAAAGGGGTTGTTCTACTCCCAAAGGGGTCGCGACCCACAGGTTGAGAACTGCTGGGATAGAGGGATCATGGCCCTGGTGTGAACATGCAACACATACCAATAACAATGTAGAGGCTTTCAGCTCCTATTCTCCTCCCAGGAGCTTCTCTCTTCTAATTGAACAGAACTCCACTGCTGCCACTGTCCACCCCTCACTCTATACAAAGCAACTTCACACGGTTTCAAAGCTGTTGCTCTATTTTACCTTTTACCTTCTCTTCATAAAAGGAAGCTTAAAACGGAGAGGTTAATGGGATGAACTACACCCTCTACTGTTACTCTTAGTCTTGAAATTGTACCTGGTGATCATCTCCCTCCTCTACATTCTAAATTCCCTCTCCTCCAGTTATCACCTCTGCAGGTAGCTTTCCTGGTAGTACCTGAAGCTTCATTCTTAATGGCTCTAACTGTTAGGGGCAGAAATAGAAAAGTAGAGACTAGTTATAAGAAATATTAATCATGCTCTGTTAACTGTATTGTTTTGTTCTGATTTAAGAAAGTATATTCTGATCTGCCTGGGAGTTGTACACCCTGGGACCTGGGAGTTAACTTTGGAATGTGGTCCATTCTCTTCTGAGAACTGCCTATCATCATGGAAAGATTAACTACCTTGTTGCTGAAACAACGGAGTCCCAGAGGTGCCCGCACTTTGCAAACCCTCCCCCCATTGCCTATAATCTATAACCATTATACCCATTTTTATTCCTTTTGCCTACTTCCCATGTAATCTTTGTCCTTCTACCCAATATAAGTAGCTGACTTATGGGGGATGCAGAATAGATTTTCATGGGTGACCTGCTGCTCTCCCATACTGCCAGCATTATTAGAATAAATGCTCATATGTGATTCAACTCTGTTTCTGCTTAATTGGCTCAAGTAGTGACAGGCAACCCAGACTCATTGATTGTCTGGTTCCATAAGTCCCTCTAATCATTCATATCAACAGCAATGCCCAACACCCCAGACATGGCGGTTGTAAGAAACATGCCTCTGATTCATCATCATAGAAAAGAAACAGCATGTGGCCAGGCTATTACTGAATTTCCTCAGAGCAAACAGGATGTGGGGGGTGGGAGAGGGTATGGGAGCTGTGCCTGTGGCTGATAGCACATTTTCCAGGAAGATGCCCTAAACAAAGGGAAGTAGAGTCAGCTAGAAATGTCTCAGCCCAATATTTTAATGGCCCAATGGGAAACAGCAAGACCTGGGCCACATATTAGGAAACAGGTGACCAAATAGTACTCAGCCAATGAGGAACCAGAGAGGACCTAAATAAATAGGCTATGTTCCCTGCCCCAGGGGTGTGCCATACAATGGACGCCTGGGCTCAAGAGTGTTGTTAAAAGTCTCATTTTTTCATGTTTCTGTTTCCCAGTCCATCATTTGAAGTTTGGACAGGTGAGCCATTTCTCAAAGCTGTAGACCCACAAAGGGGTGACTTCTTTGTAGAAGCAACAGCTCCCTCAGAGGCAGCGACTTCTATAGACACCTTAAAAGTTGCCCCTTCACAATCCACATTGACTCTGACCTGTCCACTCTCACCAGTGCAGGGAGACTACTTAGCAGCTGCTACTCTGACCCTCTGACTTAACTTTTTCAGACCTCCACTTCCCTACCTCCTACACTATTTGTCTAAAGTCTAACCTATATATATAAAAGCCTAAGCGACTTTTACGACTGGTCGACCAGTTGCTATGATATGCACTGACCATCAGGGGGCAGATGCTCAACACAGGAGCTGCCCTCTGGTGGTCAGTGCATTCCCACAGCCAACCTCCTGCAGTAGGCATCCTCCTGCAGCCTCTCCTCCCCGCCATTTGGCCAGCCAACCTCCCACAGTTCCTCCCCCTGGCCGGCTGGCCCTGATTGGGACTGGGCAAGACAGCCCTGATAACCGGCCAGACCGAGGGACCCCACCCATGCACGAATTCGTGCACCAGGCCTCTAGTTTCTATAATAAACCCCCAGTTTCCATAAAATTTATAATGCCTCTGTTTGCTGACAGATAGAAAGATGCCATAATTCTCATGCCTGCTACAACACTCTTGACAGATTTGATACCTAAATATATTAAAAGCTAAATATGTTAAAAAGTATAGAAAACTTAGGAACTTATTTTTTTCTTTTGATATATAGATTTTATTACTGCTAACACATTGTTTAAAAGCTAAATATGTAAAAAAAAGTATAGAAAACTTAGGAACTTATTTTTTATTTTGATTTATAGGTTTTAGTATTAATAACAAATTGTAGTCAAAGTAAGTATTTAATGCCTTTAAGTGCTCTGAAACTCTTAGATATTTTTGAATAACAAAGGACCTTAAAACCTACTTCCTCAATGCATCCTTATGAGGTAGATGAGAAAACTGATGTCAGGGATGCCAAGTATTTGCTTACAGTCCCTCAGAGTCAGTGACTTTCCATTCTGGTAGAAGCAGATTTCTTAATCTGTTTCCATAACTGACCATAGGAAATGCAAACCATCTTAGTCAGTAGATGCATTTAATTCAGAATGTCCCTGCCTATGTTTTAAACAGCTTCCCTTTCTTATTCATGGTCCTTTTCCGTACTCTTTGCTCTACTTTCTTTTTGACCCCCAAGCCACTATGGTCTGTGCCATGAATGTGAACTGCATTGCTTTTGTTCTACCTAAATATATTCTGAGAAATGTCCCCTTCTTTATTTTGGCCTTAAATAATAAAATACACAATCTCCTAGTCATATCTGTCATTCAGAGCATTGCTTATAGAATGCTCTATTAATAATATCCATTCTGTGTTATCTTTGCTTACAAGATATTTCAATGATAATGGAATGGGGGATAGTTGGTGAAGATTGGATTTTTCATGAATAAAACTATCAAATGAATGGAGCACTGAACTCTCTTCAGGCAGAGGAAATGCACTCCATTATAACAAGATGTCAGTGCATGGTGATGCGTACCTATGGGAATATAATTGCTAGAACTGAAAGTTTCAGAATACTTGAAGGCAGCCTTTTCTTAGGTCACTGTGTTGGAAAGTTTTGGAAATGAGGCATTGCTCCCTCTAAAGTCATTACTAACACAGTGGTCTTCTCCAGAATTACATATTGTCCAACCCGAGAAAGAAGATACATTTCTTAAAACACCTCACCTGTCTTCCCCTTTTCCTTTTGCCCAAGATATATTCTCAGGATAGTTCCTTTTTATTATAACTATATATTGGTAAATTCCATCATTTATTTTCACAGATTTGTTAACTGTAAATTTAGTTTTTCATTATCTATTTTGTCAACATTTTCTCACTATCTCCCGTATGCCAGACTTGGTGGAAAATGTTGGGTGTGGAATGAAAGAAAGTCCATTAGACTCTATATGTGAGCCTAGGATCTTTTATTCACTAATAACATAGTCTATGCCTTAAATTTACCTGATACAAGACAAGTGCTCAATAAATAAATGAATTTGTAAATTAGTTGATCAATTGATTGACTAACTGACTAACTGGTTGTAAACAGTCTGGTGGAGATAATTGCATTATCTATAATCTTCACTACTTGTAATAATAGTGATATCGATACTGAATTGAGGAAGCTGAGAGGGGAAAAATCTAATTAATATTCTTATTTAGAAGTCCCACTGTAGAGAGTGAGTTGGGTGCTGTGTTTGGACAACTGAAGAAAAAAACCCACCTGCAGTGAAACAGTGAAGGGGAAGGTCACTCCTGATCTCTGTCTAGAAGGGCAGGAGGAGGGAAGAATGCCCGAACGTAAAAGAACCCCAGACAAGTTGTACAAAATCCTACTTTCACTGAGACTCCCTAAAGCAAGAAAAAGAAGCTGGAATTCCTGAGAAGTGAATGGTGTTGCTAAAAACTTACAGGGAATTTATAGAACAAGAAGGCTTTGCAGTCTGACTAACCAGCCTTGTTGGAATATATTAAGCTTCTTCCCAATAGATAGAATAAAAACCAACACTGACCAGACCCACCTAACCAAACAAACAAAATAAACGCAACTTCACTGAATTACTTATATCCCTTCAGCTTTTGTCAGGGAATCAGGGGTTGGATATAAAATGAACTGGTAAAGATTTGTATCCTGGCAAAGGGGACGTAGAGAAACGGTTACGTTCATACTAATGGGCTGCTGTAGCATTTTGCATATTTACAATAATGTCTAAAAGGACTGCTGGTAAATCATAAACATTTTAAATTCAGTTAGAAAATTGAGGATATCTAGAGTAGTAGGAAAAATATGAAACTTAAATCTAAAATTAAACCCACGAGTATAAACAAGTCGACCAAGAGCCAGGTGTTAGATGCAAAATCAACTACATTTTAGTGACTTCAGTGTTATTTGCGCTAGCAGAAATCATTTCAGGAGGCTGGGAGGCACAGCTTGCCATACCCAAGAGATTGTGCTTACATCCCAAACTTAGAACAGAGCCTTTCTGGTTCTGCTGTTGGTATTTTAAGAAATATGACAGCCCCATCTGCCATCCATATGAGGTCACTCTTT
>NW_006283770.1:2068399-2072394 GCF_000327345.1 Myotis davidii | reverse complement strand
ACTCTTTCCAAGAAGATAACCAAAGATTTTTTTCTACAAATATATACGAAAGTATACCAATATCCAAAGAGTATAAAAGGTAAAAAAGAGTAGCAATACCCACCATGATTATTTTTACCCTAAAATTTCCCTGCCAAACCTTCACTAATCACTCACATGCATTATGTAATTTAAATCTAATCCTTACACTGACTCTAGGAGATTAGTTACAGCTATAATTATTTAGTAGCTGAAAAAAAAATTCCTTAGAGCTGTGAAGATATTAATCCACAAAGATAGCAAAGTTATGGAACTGGGATACAATCACACATTTTTCTGATGTCAAATTTTGTGCTCTGAACTATTCTGATACAGTGTCCCTATGATGACATTATTCCCTTGATTACAATCCTGGACAGTCCCTGTCATCTACAGCAAAGTTTCTCAGTCTGCTATCAATTGGCTGTAGATAGAATTCTGGGTGGCTACAAACATGGATGAGAAAAAAAGTTACATCTTAATTTTCACAACCTCCAATGTACTTCACAGCTCCTTCATTTATGAATGTAAGCAAAACACGAGAGCAGCATTGGTAGCACCTCTAACTCTGTCACTAATAGAAACCACAGATATTTTCATATCACTTTACAGTTACAAAATATTATCTCAAAATATTATTATCATCACCACTTTTGTAATCATGTCAGTTGTTAGGCCTGCCACTGAATCTTGTCATTTAATGCACCAATAAAGGAGCAATACATAGTATGAAATCAATTTTAAAAATATTCTGGTTCAGTCCAAATGCTTTCCTTTAAAATCCTAATTGTCTTGTTTTATGTCACTTAAAAATGTTATTCTGAGAAGGAGTTCATTAGCTTCAATAGACTGCCAAAGAGGTGCATGGAACGCAAAAATTTAAGAAACTCTGCTCTATAAAATATATCCAAGCTCTCTGATATGGCATCCAAAACTTTTCATAGAGCAAACTAGACAAAGAACCTTCCCTAGCCCATGTTGAGCTCATTAGAATCTTTCTTAATAATTTTGGAGCTGGAACTCAGGATTGAGTCAGCTTCTCTCCAGGAACATAAATTTGAAGTTGTTGAGCTGTGGACTCTTTGGTGGCTGTGTTGCCCTTCTTGTGGCCAAAGTAGCCTGTATGTGTCAGGGGAGGATAAAGTTAAACAAGTATATCCATAAATTTAAAAAATCAGCAGCAGGTAGTCACCTCTATTACCTTACTGTTTCTCCCCGGGCTCAATTTAAAATTCTTCTAAGTGACTAGCCTCCAGCTTTTGTTCTCTTCCATGTCCATCCTGTTTATCATTAAGCACATCAGGTTAAGCTTTCTAAACAATGACTATGTTCACATCACATCACTCCTCAAAATACTTTCCTGCTCCCCATTGTCTCCAAACCAAAGTTCAGATTCCTTTAATAAATTCACAGTCAAGAATTTCCATGTCATGGGCCTACCTTGCCTTTCCAAACTGAATCTCTCAGCCTCTGTTTTTCTGTCATCCTATGTGATAGCCAAATTGGGTCAATCACTGCATCCTATTAGTGGCGCTGTACTTTCCTTCCTGTGCTTCTAATTACACTCTTCTCTGCGCCTGGGATGCCTCCTTAATCCTCACAGATCTAAATCATATTTACCTGTGAAGGTTCAACACAAACGCAACCATCCTCATCCAATCCTAATTCCTAATTCTTCCTAGTAGCAATAAAGTCAATTTTCTGAACTTTATTTATAATTCATGTATACCTTCCACTGACCATTTATCCTAGTCTATCTAATTATATAATTATTCAATACATACATTTTTCTCCCATAATGGTAATAGAGTAATAGCAACTGAGTATTTATCCCATGCCAAACACTTTAACTGAATTGTCTTAGTTAACTCTCACAATAATCCTGAATTAAAAACTATTATTGTGCCATTTTACATATGAATAAACTGAGGTATTAGTAATTAGAATATCTTGCAAAGGGATGGAAAGACTAGCCTTCAAACCAGAAAGTATGACTCAGCCATGCTCTGCTATCCAGCCATCTCAAATAGACTGTCAGCTCAGTGAAAATAGTTCTGAGCTGGGTACAACTTCATAGCCTATGTTTAACAGTGCTCTGGGTAGACAACCTGTTCTCAATAAAGGTTTGGGTACATCATTTTTAGACATTTACCTAAGGATCTCAAAATGAAACTTAGAAAAAATGATTTCTCCTAAAAAAACACATTTAATTCATTTTTTTGGTGGTATTATCTATCATCTGTGAACCGAACTTTTAAAAATATAGTTTCACTCTAGCTGGTTTGGCTCAGGGGATAGACCATCGGCCTGCGGGCTGAAGGATTCCGGGTTCGATTCCAGTCAAGGGCACATGCTGGGATGTGGGCTCGATCCCCAGTAGGGGGCGTGCAGGAGGCAGCCAATCAATGATTCTCTCTCATCATTGATGTTTCTATCTCTCCCTCTCCCTTCCTCTCTGAAATCAATATAGTTGCTAAGCTAAGTAAATTATGTAACACGGTGGCTACATATAATTTCTCAGTAAATGTTAGTGGTAGTTTTCTTTTTCCTTGCTGTTATTACTGTTCTTGTTACCACAGTGAGTTAGGAAGAAATGTTTAGGGCTCCCATTGCACATCAGAGAATGCTGAATGCTCAGCAGGTTAAACAATATGGTGAAGATTGTGGTCTAGCACTCTAGCTGGCTTCAAATCCCAAACTGAAAGCAGTGGCTTTTCACGTTCAGCCTGCGGCTCAAACCCACAGACAGCTATCACCTAATCTCAGGGATCACATCTGCCTCTTTAACAAGGAGCAGAAATGAAATCCATTCATTACCGGCCTGTGACAGTAGCGTTCAGAAATTCAATTTCTATGATCATCTTTATTCATTTATTTAAAACAGGCATTGTAATGGGGGAAAAAATTGAAGACAATTTATGTGCTTAACTAGCCCCAGAAAATTCAAGATGTTATGCAACTTCAAGTTTTAAATAGCATTTTCTTCCACCTCAGAATCACAAGCTTAGGAAAAATAACCAGTCTTTGTTTTGAAGTCCCCAGCTTTTGTCATTTCATGGCAAATTTTAAAATGCTTAAAGATAACATCTTTGATTCATTCTGGTTGGAAAGATGAAGCCAGTCTAATAACAAATGCTGGTGTTCCAACTTTAAAATATATATACTGCTAAGTCATTCTCTATTTATGATCCACCATTCTTTCTGAAGAATAAAAAAGTTCTGCATAGACGGACAGAAGGGGAAAATTAAATGTAACAGCTTTCTGCAATAGATATGCCTTCTCTGGAGACAACTCCAACTATTTTGACTGCAATAAGAAGTTAATTGTTAGTAGCCTTCCCTCTGCCAGCTTCCTTCAAGCTCAGTTCCCAAACAAGCTTCGATTGCCTTCAAAGTGAATAGAGATTCCGTGCAGGGATGGGCAAACGTGAGTGCTCAAGCTGGAAGCCATGACCCAAGTGCACCATATTCCATAAACTTAGGATTTTCTCTGTGACTCAAAACAGATGACAAATTATCCTTGATTTGAACTCAGCAGCTGTCTGCTCTCCCCATCTCATTCTCCTTCACTCTGTGGCCCTCCCCTTCCTTAACATAATCCTCTTCCAGTATATCCTCCCTTGGTTAATAAGACCATGATCTACCCAATCATTGTGACCTTTCATTATCTCTATAAAGGCCTCTATTCGATTATGATGGTCCCTCTCCTAATACCTGCCCAGATACTAAGGAATTAGGTTCTTTCTTGCTATTTCTTTTACTACTTTCCCACCAGATGTTGTTCGCCTTATCACTTTAATGTTTTGTCAGTAGCAAAAATAACTATCCCCATTACTGTCTCATATAAACTGGAGGGGATCAATTCCTTTATTCCTTCATTTTTAATTTATCTTGATTGTTGAAGGTATTACAGATGTCTCCCTTTCCCTCACACTCCCCCCCCCCCACTATACCCCCTTCACCCCAGTCTCTGCCCC
>NW_006283770.1:2057703-2065863 GCF_000327345.1 Myotis davidii | reverse complement strand
TTCCCCCCCCCCCCCCCCCCCCCACTATACCCCCTTCACCCCAGTCTCTGCCCCTCCTCAGGCCTTCACCACACTATGGTCTGAGTCTATGAGTTTTGCATATATGCATATAAATTCTTTGGTTAATCCCTTCCTATCTGCCCCCACCACCACTTCCCTCTGAGAATCATCAGTCTGTTCCATGTCTCTAATCTATTTTGTTTATCAATTTATTTTGTTCATTAGATTCCACATATAAGTGAGATCATGTAATATTTGTTTTTCTCTGACTGGCTTTTTATAAACTTGCAAACCCAAACCCATCAATGTGTAGCAGGAGGAGGAGGAGTAATACACAGTCCTAGTAGTCTGTGCATTGAAAAGACATGCTAGGAATCCATTGAAGGAGCTGCTAATTAAGCAATACAATGCATGCAAACAGTGAAACTAATAGAGCATCATCAGATTCTAGGGAGGACAGAGATAATGCTGGGCAATAACCAGGAAAACACTTTTTGGAAAAAAAGCAGGATTGAAATTGGGCTCTAAATGATCCAGAGAAATGAGTTAACTGGACATAATTTAAAAAGGGACTAACCACAAGTACAAAAGCAGTAGTTTTTTTTAAAAAAACAACAACAATCAATCTGACTAGGCCAGAGGGTTTATTTGAATCAAATAATATATTTCTCATCCAGAAATGTAGAATTTTACCTCTTTGAACTGATATCAAATAGCTTAGCATTCTGACCAAATGCTTTCATTTAGCTGTCAATCATTTCGTTACCAATTTTTATGCTCTAAAAACCAATTTTTAGAACTTTCAGGAATGGGACTACTCTGAGCATCCAGGACTGAAAATTTCGAATCTCCCCTATAGCTCCGTACTAAACACAGTATTTGAATCACTTTGATGAAAACAATTCTTTCTCATATTATATTTTAAAGACTGACCCTAGCACTTTACACAACATTAAAGTCTTTGTAAATATTTGATGTCATTGAGGCTCAATTTCTTACATTGGCATCTAGAAGATGCGGTAACTAAATGATGTTTTGGGACTTTAAAATGATGAGGAATTGTACCTGTCACCTTATTAGCTCCATAAATGCTCTCTGCTTTTATCAGATATTCTGAATTGAATTTTTTTATTTTTTTTTTCTCAGTTAAGAGGCCCTAGAAAAAGACTGTGTGGGTTTAAATCCTGGTTCGACTCCATACTGAAATATCTAACCTTAGGCAACTTTACTTCATTTGTTTCTGCAACTTTTTCCTCATCTGTAATATGGTGATGCCAATAATAGTACCTATCTTGTTTGTAGGGGTTAAGTGAGCTAATGCTAATGTATGTATTATTTACAATTACTTTCAGTTATGAGAACCAAAGACCCAGAGAAAGAAGTCCATGGGTGAGCAATCTGGTATGGTCGCTCCATTGTATCAGTGAACCAATCTCTTTCTCTCTTGTTACCCTCCAGTTTCTGTTCTCATGGCCATTTGTCATTTCATTATCCCAGAGAGCAGGTAAACCTGGAGACATCACATTTCAGAAGGAAGGGGCAAAGGAGAGAGTATTTCTTATCTATAAAGAACACTTCATAGACACCCTTGTACGCAACAGCTTATCATCTCACCGAGCAAAACTTATCATACGATCTACACACCAAGGAGATTAGGGAAAAGGTAGAGGACAGTTATTGTAATCCTTTCAGGTTTTTTTGTTAGTTTGTTTTTCAAAATCCTACAATCAACAGATTTTCTTATCTACAATTCATTGTCATAGAAGTAGAGTTATATACAAGTTCTATTGAGAATCCCAATTAGTTACACACAAATGAAGATTTCATATGCCACTGGAATCACTGAAATTCTACATCTATTTTCTGGGTTCAACTAATGTTTGTCTCATTTTCATTAAGGAAAATGTCAATACTATTTTGCATTAATATGAGCCTAAAAAATGTATCTTGCCTCATAGTGACCCACTGCAAGCATCACTTTGAAAAAAATATGAAGAATAGTTATTTGGAAATCCAGATTTATTTGTTGTCCTAAACTAAGAACTTTCCAGTTTATCCAATTACCATATATCATGTTTATTCATAAGCTTAAACTGGAATGTCGTAAATTCTTAGCACAGTAAATAGCCACCAAAAAAGGCATGCTTTTAAAGGACTACCCTGCAATATGTCATCTGTTAACATTTTGAACAAACATAAAAGTCCATGCTTCCAATTTGTTTTTCTGTCCAATAAATTCATTACTTGGGATGTAAGTAATGTACCATTACTTCAATATCACTGATTCATATACTTAGTCACGTAGTTCACATGGTTAGAATAAAAACTTTCCAGAAGTGAATTTTTAGAAAGTTGACATCTTAAAGCAGCAAAATCACTTGTCATTCAATAAATAATATCTTCAGGAATTAAGGCACCTGAGCCAACTGAGAATAAACCTATTCCAAAAAAATACATGGTTAACTTTGCTATTTCTTTTCCCAGGAATAAAATGATTTACCAGCACTATCTTGGACAAAAATTTGTGTTCATGTTCAACATGACTAGAAGTAACCAAAAATAGACTTTTATAACCAGATGCTCCAAAAAAAACATAGTTATCAGAAAACTAACTAAAATGAGGGTTGCTGATAGCTCAAGGATTTACTATAGATATATTAGTGGCTGGTAGAAATAATTGTTTAAAATTGGGAAAAGGGTATTCAGAACTATAAATAAGACTAAAATGGGTGATAGACTATGGATATTTTTGCAAGGAAACTTTAGGAAGTCTAAAGGAAGGCAAAGCAAACTGTATATAAGCCAGGATTTGCAATCCTGAGTTGGTTGCTGAGAAAAAAAATTATGTGCGCATAAGAAGGCAGTAAAAAAGATTGATAAAACCAGCTCTTATGATGGTTTCTATTGTGTTCTTATGTACTCTATAAAGTTCCTAATCCTGCAATTTGGAAAATAATTTTGGGGGGAGAACAGACTTTAGTATACATGGTTATTTCACCCTAGCTATTTTTGGCTGGAAACCTGGGAAAAATGCCTATTTTTTTCTCTTGTCTGTGGTCATATCTAGTGGTTACCAGAGCCACTAGTACTGGATAGCAAAAGCCAAGCATTAAATTCTCAGGAATTTTGCCAACTAGTTTTTAAACACAGCTATTAAAAAATTACATTATATAAACTTATAATTGAAAAATTATATTGAAAACAAAGTTAATAAATACGTAAACTGATCGCTTCTTAATTATTTTTATTTATGATATTTTATTAACTATGCCCTTGAGGTTATTTGCATCTATTTTGGATGTGTAGTGGAATGTTACACAATGATAGATTTCGTGCCTCTCTTCCCAATTCCATGTTCAGTGACATCACATGGGTAACCTGAAATTGGCCATGCTGTGAGTATTTATACTACAGAAACCATTAAATCAAGGGTTGATTTATTGTTTTGTTGTGTCTAGACTTAAAGTGATGGAAAATGTTAATAATTAAGATCACTTACATAACCAATGGACATAAGACACTGGGGGATAGGGGAGGCTAGGGGACTGTCTAGGGCCGGGGGGGAAAAATGGACACATATGTAATACCCTTTGTAATACTTTAAGCAATAAAAAAAATAAAAATAAAAAAATTAGAAAAATAATCAAGATCACACTTAAAGTGGATCATGTTATAGCTCTTATATTATGAATTTATTCCCCCAAATGAGAAAATATTCTTCCAGTATTCAAAAACTATTATTTAATTCAGCAAAAAACAAATCACTGGAATGATTAAAGAATGAATAAAGTTGTGACCAACATCTTCATTGTTTCACTTTTATCTTACTCATTGATGTAAATGAAAACATCAATCAACATTTATGTTGAATCTACACTCATTTATCAGTGTCATGAGTGAGTGACTCCTTTGTCAAATCTGAGAGTAATCAAGCATTTATTTGTAGTCTAAATTTGTCAGATGGCTGTTGAATTTTAATCATAGGCAGACGACTGAAAGAAGAGTTTTAAAAAATCAACAAAGCAATTGTTGAGAATCAATTGATTATGTGGAATTTATAATAAAGAATTTTTTACTTTATTATTTGTAAATGTGCTGTGCAGTCTTTATATAATTAAAGTTTTTATAAATTTAAGTACACATACATATGCATGCTCTTCTACTAGAGAGCCTATTCATAAACATCTCCCATACAACACTGTCAATTTCTAAGTAATAGAGCACTTCTTTAAAATCATGCTACTCTAATAACAGTATGGCTTTGAGCTCCAAGAATTTATTCATTTTTATTTTTTAAAATATGTTTTATTGATTTTTAGATAGAGAGGGAGGGGAGGATAGAAAGCCATAGAGAGATAGAAACATCAATGACAGAGGAACATTATTGATCGGCTGCCTCCTGCACACCCCCTACTAAGGATGGAGTCCACAACTCAGGCATGTGCCCTGACTGGGAATCACATCATCAACTTCTTGGTTTCTGGATCGATGCTCAAGCACTGGGCCACACCAGCCAGTCTGGGCTCCAACAATTTAAACAATCTGTTCTTGAATCTATTATATTTTTAACCTGCATTTCCTTTTGCCCTTAGTAATCAATTACTATGGTATAAATTGCTGCTTCGCTCAGATTGTTTGAAAATTTTAGGTATAGTATTTAAGAATTTGATGAATTTATGTTCATCCTATTCATATCTTGCCTGTTTGTGAGTCCATCTATCTTAATCACACAACCTCTTGGCTTCCATTATTTCAAAATGAAGATACCTCACCTAACTGAGTAGGCCTTTGTCTTTGCTCATTGCTGTTACTCAGAAATTCCCATATCAAAGCATGGTATGAATCCACTTGATCAAAGTCATTCTCAGATCATCCACTAATACTTCCAAGATCTGGAATCTAGAAAACCCAGAGAAATGTATGCTATCTGAGGTATCAACAACAGAAGGCAAGTTCTATTCTCAACCCTGTGCCAGAGACTGAAAATGGCAAATGAATAAAAAGATCAAGATCTAAGCAGAAATGAGACCATATTGGGAATGAGAAGAGAAAATAATGAGAGTATTGGAACATGATCAAGAAAGCATTCCCATGCCTGCAGATTAGCATTACTGATTTTCCAAACTGAGATGCATCCATAAGTAACTGGCTGGATATAGAGGGTTCTTTCATTTTTGAGATATTGGTAACACCTACAACACACCATGCCCAGTGCTCGGTGCTACGGCTGCAACACTGAGCAAGACATACTTAGTGCCTGATACCAATGAGCCTACACTCTAAGGTTGGCAGAGATGAGGTTGTCATTTTGCTTCTTAGGGAAATATTTGTTTTCCTTTTTTTTTGTAGTACTTGTCCTTTCCTTGACCTTCTTCAGAGCTATACCATCCAAGCCCATTCTGAGAAATACCTTGATTTCAAATAGTTCTACAAATGTATTTTACTATATCCCACCAATTTAGTGTTGTCTTCATCCACTCCCTAGTTGTTCTTCTTTGATGCTTTCACTTTACCCTCTGACCACACATTTTGTTAGTTTCCTACTCCTTCCCTCTATTTTAGCCATACTGGCCTCTTTGCTGTTCCTCAGGCATGCTAGGAATACTCCATATTTAGGGACTTTGCAGTAGATATTCCACAACCTGAAAAGTTCTTTCTAGGAGATATTCAAATGAGTAACTTTTCAGATCCTTCAGGTCTTAGTTTAATATCACTTTCATAGTAAGACCCACCTTGTCTATCTGTGATGGTTATTGTGTACCAACTTGGCAAGGCCTGGTGCCCAGCTCAAACACTTGCCAAACACCAGTCTAGATGTTTCTGTGAGGCATAGTGTCAATGTAGTTAACATTTACAATCAGTTGACTCTAAGGCAGTGGTTCTCAACCTTGGCTGCACATTAGAATCAACTGGGAATTTTTTTAAAATCCTGGTTTCTGGGCCTCGTCCTCCAGAAATTGTTTCTTTGTTATGGGGTGGGGCCACAACATTAGTAACAAAGAAACAGAATTTCTGGAGGATGAGGCCCAAAAATCAGAATTTTAAAAAGATATCCAGGTGATTCTAATGTGCAGCCAAGGTTGAAAACCACTGCTCTAAGTAAGGAGGTTACCTTTGACAATATGAGTAGGACTCATCCAATCAGTTGAAGGCCTTAAGAGCAAAAGCTGAGGTTTCCAGAAGAAATTCTGCTTCAAGATTGTAACATTGATCCAACCAGAGTTTCCAGCCGGCTGGCCTGTCCTACAGATTTCATTACTTGCCAGCTTCAACAAACATGCAAGCCTATTCCTTAAAATATTTCCATCTCTCTCTGTCTCATATGTATATGTCATATATATGTATATGTCTCTCTATATACACATAAAGATTTAAAGGGATTTTAAAGGAATGTGTATGTGTGTGTGTACAGAACCAGTGGGAGAACCCTGACTGATAAACTACCCTATTTAAAATTGCACTCCTTGGAACTTCCAGTTCTCCTTATTTTTCCATACTCATTTTTCTCCATAGAATTCTTCACATTAAAACATACTTTTCAATTTACTTCTTTTTTTTTCGTTTATGATTTATTAACTATCTCCCATCCACACTAGAAAGAAATTCCAAAAAGGCAACGAATTTTGTGAGTTTTGTTCACTGATTTGTCCCAGTGAATAAAACCAAACAATGCTTGACACATGGTAGATACTGAATAAATATTTGTTGAATCTATTAATGGACTATGTCCTCCAAATACAATGTACAAGACAAAACTTGCGGTAATTATTTATATGGCTTAAAAATAACTTTACTTCAATTATTTGAATGTTTAGTAATATTATTAAAAACTATGATTTACAGAGAAATTACACTATCTCATCTTCTTTTTTGATCCTTTTGTTCTTTATCTCATTTTCTTATGTGTGCATTACTTAAGGTCACAAGAACCCTCTGAAGTAGATGCCGTGATTATTCTTAGTTTTCCAATGAAGATACTGATTTACATAGTGATTAGATGACTTGCCCAAGCTCACAAAACCCACAAATGTCAGAATTTAGTGAGTGAATTAAAACTCATGTAGACCTTCTTATGGAGCCTATACTCATTTTTACATTTTTTTTTTTAATCCTCACCCAAGGATATCTTCCCATTGATTTTCAGAGAGAGTGCAAGAGAGAGGGAAAGACAGAGAGACATATCGATGTGACAGAAACACATCAATTGGTTGCTTCCTACATGAGCCCCGACCAGAGCCCAGGTCGAAGAGAAGCCTGTTACTGAGGTACGTGCCCTTGACCAGGATCAAACCCGGGACCCTTCAGTCCTCAGGCTGATGCTCTATCCACTGAGCCAAACTAGTTAGGTCTGGAGCCTATGCTTGCAATTATTCCAATACTGGAAACAATTTGAGGTATTAAATCTTTATGTCAATTCTCCAAATTATTCCACACAACTGGAAAGACTAAAAAGGCTAAACCTGGCTAAGTTATTTTGTAAAGAGAGCAGGGTTTTGCCCTAATGAGACCCATCTCAAACACATACTTATCTAGTAATTTGTCTTGTTTTTATTCCGATCTAAAGAAAGACGGATTTTCTTTTAGCAAGACTTTTATCTTTCCACTCATATTTTTCCACTGTTTGAACAGTTCATCTGTAATTTAAAACTATGAACCATAAATCTTCCTAATAGCCATGCATATCTCCTCAGAAGAGCCTTCATACTGCCTGGGTTTTATTATTACAATTTGTCAGACTGGTTGGCAATTGAGAGACTGGTTCTTATCTATCAGCCCTAATAGGTAGTGAATAATAAGCAATTTAAGCATATATTCATTGATCATCTTTTCCCAGTTCTTTTCTGTAGTAAAACTCATGTGACTTTGACATCAAGTAGCTTTACACACGTTCAGAAAATAACCAGAGAATGGATGTGAAAAGAAGCGGCTCCTATTGAAGGTCTAATTCAAGAATATGGCCAGTATCATGAGGCTCCAAGCAATGTCTGTATCTGAGTAAAGTGATCGGCATGTATGGAAGAGCTCATGGTGGCTGCTGGGTTGTCTGCTTGAGCACACTTAAAAACTGTGAATGTGGCTGAAACCAGTTTGGCTCAGTGGATAGAGTGTCGGCCTGCGGACTGAAAGGTCCCAGGTTCGATTCCGGTCAAGGGCATGTAC
>NW_006283770.1:2046619-2057492 GCF_000327345.1 Myotis davidii | reverse complement strand
AGGTTCATCTCAAGAACGTCTGAATCCAAGTGTTCTCTATTTCTCAACATGGCTTTCTTTTCTGCCGGCATATTCCTAGAAGATGTCTCACATTGTAATAGAAAGCTGGCCACCACTAGCTCCAGATTTGCCTCTTCATACTTTAGCAACTCCACTTGGGATGGGAGATAAAAAAAAAATGTTTTAATGCTTTCTTCTGAAAATGTTTACATTATAAGTTTGGACTTAAGTTCCATTGACCAGGTTGGTTTTGCTTGTCCATCCCTCAACATGTCCATGAAGCTAGGGAGATAGAATATTCTTAGTGATCAAGACTGTGTCATACGCCCACCTTCAAAACAGGATTTGGGATAGACCAACACCACCAAAAAACATAGGCTAGGAGTTGAGGAAGGGCATGCCTTTCCTCACCAGTCACTAAAATAGTGCACTATTCACTCCACCTTCTTAAAGAAACAGAATCTCAAAACATAACAGCAAACCACTATCTATTACAATAGGGATAAATTTCTGCTAAGTTTAGTTTAGTTGTGTGTGTATTTGTCTTTTTCTGAGTGGCAACCTTGTAAGAAGTAAAGGTCAGTGATGTGAGAATTGTGGACCTCAAGTCCCAGTTCTGGCTCAGCTATCCCCTAAAATAAATGAATTTCTACAAGTCTTACTGCTTACAATTCAAGTTCTAGAAACAGTATGCCTGAGATGAGATCTGTAACACTGACTAGACATTTGGCCTTGCATAATGCTAAGAGTTGAATTGTGTTCCCCCAAAAGATGCTGACGTCCTAACCCTTGGTACCTGTGAATGTGAGGAATGTGACCCTATTTGGAAATAAAGTCTTTGCAGATGTAAATAAGTTGGATGAGGTCATTAAAATGGATCTTATTCTAACACTAGAGGCCTGATGCACGGAATTCATGCACTTGAAGGGAAAACTGAAACACAGAAACACAGAGAGAGAGAATGCCATGTGACCACAGAGACAGAATTTAGAGTGATGCATCTATAAGCCCTGTTATGTCAAAGATTGACTGTTTCCAATAGAAAGTAGGAAGAGGCAAGGAAGGATTCGTCCATAGAGTCCTCCCAGGGTATATAGTTCAGCCAGTCCTTTGGTATCGAGATTTCTAGCCTCCAGAACTGTGAGAGACTACGTTTTTGTTGGTTTGCGCCACCATCTTGGTAATTTGTTACAGCAGCCCAAGAAAACTAACGCAGAGGCTACTGGCCTCTCTTTCCCCTCTGCGAAGTTCACTGGCATTCTGTTAAAGGTTTTACTGCTTGTCACTTCAAGGAAGTGGGCTGGTGTGGAGTGTGGGTGAGAGAGTAACAGAATTATCACACATGAAAGAAATGGGAAGGCATTTTCTAAAGGCCACTCCCTGGGCTAAGTGAATTTCTGCTTTAATTCATTAACTCTTCAGCATGATGCTGGAAGGTATCATTTTAAACCCCTCTATTTAAATGAGAAAGCTACATCTCAGAAAGTTTAAGTCACACTTAAGCTCATTGTCATCCGCCTAAAACAGGGTGAGCCAGAACTCAAACTGAATTCCAATGCCAGAAAGTTCCAGGGAACATTCAAGTTGTATTCATTCACAATTAATATTTGCCATTTTATTCCCTCAGTTTTTCAAGAAAGTCTGTTATATCTCAATTCCAGGCATTAGTCTCCCTATATTCTCCTTTTATGATTTATTAGTTTTGTATTAAAATACTATGTATTTTTAGTAAATAAGTATGTGTGTGGTAAACATTTCATATATATATATATATATATATAGTATTAAAATTTCTTACTATATACAGATGTATATGAATTTCTCTTTTTCTCTCTGATCCAACCACTGAGTTCTCTAGCCTAGAGAAAATGCCATGAATTCACACATTCATACATATGGATATCATTGCTTTACTCCCAAATGGCAGCAGCATACACAGCTGGTTCTACAACTCTCTTGAGTTTTCTTAAACTCTGCTCTTAGCTAGTCATAGAAACCTTCCAGCCCTTATAATGTTTCTCTCTTCCCTAAAATGCTATTGAACCACCCACGTCATCACTCTTATTCTTCCTTCTTCTTCTCTATGTCCTGCTTCCTAAGGCTGGCAACTTTAATGTTATTTTGTTCCATTCTACTATTGTTGAAGAAACACTCAAGTTAATTAGAACATTCAGTAAACCAGAACGCCTCTCTATTCCCCCACTCTGGCAATACCTTGTCATAATCTAGGTAACCAAATTTTTACTGCTCTAGAAGAAAATGTTTTACAAATGGACTGTGGAGTTCAGGGATTTTTGTTTGTTTTGTTTTTGTAAAAGATTTGCCCTGAGGGTACCTGGTGGAGATTGCTCTCAAAGGAAGCCCAGATCTTGTCATAGAAAATCCATTTGTCATTATTCCTTCCTAAAATAAACTAATGCATGTTGGTGCCAAATCGAGCCAAAAAAGGTTAACTTTGTTTAAATATTCAGGAAAGCAAAGTTGTTATATTCCATTTGATTTAAAAAAAAAAAAACATGTATAGCAACTCACCTGACTTACATTTGCATCTTCAAAATAACATAGAACGTTCCTCCCTTACCTTTTTCAATACCCTAGAGCCAAAAACAACTGGGAGTACTCCTTAAGTTTAACAAATTGGACTTATTACAACTTGTAGTGAGGGAAAACACACACCATGAAAAATCATGGGACAACTCAAGGTTAGAAAGTTAGAAGACACAGATTTAGTCTTGTTTTAGGTGATTTTAGGAAGAGTATAAAGAGGTGGAGGTTTGCTTTGGATTTCATGCATCAAGAAAGAGGAGTGATTCTATGACTAGGTATCTTAATAAATCTTATCTAGAAGGAGGGAGAACTAGACTGAGTCACTTTTTAAGTGAATAACGAAGTAGCAGCCATTCCTATGGGCCAGGATGAGAAAATGTGGGTCATTTTTATGGTCTGGACAATGTTCGTGTTTTGTCTTGGTTTAGACACAGTAACATAGTGGTCTTATTTTTGTGTTGAATCATAAAGATCACAGAGTGTCCTTGTCCGATGTTGATGTTCTGGGCAATTGTTTATGTTCCACAGAGGAATACCAAGCCTAACCAGCGGGGAGTGCTAGGCCAGCGGGCAGCAACCAGAAATCCTAGCCGACAGCGCCAGGCCAGCTTCTGGATAGCAGGGCTGCTTACCGATGTCTCATTCCTCCTCTTCTGACAAAGGGCAGGACAGTAATCCACACTACCCACATCTTCACCGTCATGGAAATTTTGCCGAGCAAGTTGTACAGAGAATACAGTCTGTCGTGGGACGAGGGTTCGTCTCTCCTGCTCCTTTGGTTACAGGATGAGTGGCTGGACCCTCCGATGTGTCAAGGTCTATGCAAGGTACATCAGCCTACCTGCAACACAAGTCCATTATCAGAAACAAGCCTGAAGCCAGGGGCCTAGCTGGTAAAACCTCCGGGAATGAATCCAGCGGGGTCTCTTTGAGAAAACCAAGTGACATTTTATTTTTAATTATTCTTGGTTTAGTCACAAGCTTATTTACTTGTCTTACAAGAAGTACTTGTTACAGCATAAATACTCTCTTGGTTAGGTAAGAAAAAATCAAGGACTATGTGATTGCCCATTAACAATGAATTTAGACTTGTTGTTGGGCTTTCAGAGTAGCAGTTGTATGCAAGCAAAATGTGGGATGAAAGCAAAGTGCTAATGGTAATATTAATAGTAACTTTGTACTTATTTCATTGAATCCTCAGAGAAATTCTCTGAAGTGTTATTTATCTTCACTGGACCTCA
Organism: Myotis davidii; assembly: GCF_000327345.1. Lineage (NCBI taxonomy): Eukaryota > Metazoa > Chordata > Mammalia > Chiroptera > Vespertilionidae > Myotis > Myotis davidii. Next base: position 2,053,704 of record NW_006283770.1, on the reverse strand, counting down.
GGTCTGTCTTGATCTTGTAGCATGCATCCCAGCTATTCTCTGTTGTCACCATGCTTCTGGAGTCAACTCCAATGATCCATTCCTTGGGTAATATGCCTGGGAAACTGCCTTGTATAAACCAGTCTTCTCCCACTACCACTCTCTGTACCTGCCTGCCGAAGTGCCACTGCTTTGAGAGTCCATAGGAAAAAATATATATCAAGAGCTCCAAGTACTAGGCAGTTTAGTGAAAGGCTGGATGAGAGATTGAGAGATGCCATATGATGACCTTCATTCCATAGCCATCATTTTGCCGCCCCACTAAATGACAGAATAATATCCATTTAGAGGGGTTGCATGTATTAAAAGTCAAGACTTAAAACAAAAATTCAGAAGGCAAACATTTGTCCTGTCTTTTTCTTCAGTAAGTATGGCTATGGAGCTTTTGCATGGTTATTCATTTCACCCACTTTTAAAAAGTTTTTATTTAGTTATTTTAAAATATATTTGTTATTGATTTCAGAGAATAAGGGAGAGGGAGGGATAGAAGCATCAGTAATGAAAGAGGATCATTGATCAGCTACTTCCTGCATGCCCCATACTGGAGATCAAGCCTGCAGTCCAGGCCTGTGACTTTGATAGGAATCGAATCTGGGACTCTTCAGTCTGCAGGCTGATGCTCTATCTATTGAGCCAAACAAGCTAGGGCTATTTATTTTTTATATTAGTATTCTATTTTAATTTTATTTTTCAATTAGGGTTTTTATTCAGTATCTTTAAATGAATTTATAGGGGTTAATAAAATTATACCGGTTTCAGGTGTACAATTCAATATATAATACATCATATGTATATTGTATTGTGTGTTTACCAGCCCAAGCCACTATTTCACCCACTTTTCAAAATGCTATTTTTAAAGCTTCGTTTAGTTAAAATGTTCCCACTGAAATATAATAAGCTGTCAAACTCCCAAAACTGCACCATACCATTTAACTTCGTGAAGTGTGCTGATGGATACCCCCAGCTAATTAGAAAGAGGACTCAAAGACCAGATCCCAATGACTCAGAAAACCCACCTCAACTATTTCTTATAAGTTAATTACTGGTTTGGGAATGCACATCTATTTCGAGGGCTAAATTTCCCTTTCCTGGAATAAAAACCACAGGTTTTTTTTGCATCCATGGGTCTGATTAAACTTTTCTATTTATACCTATTATATCCTCACCCAGATAAATCACATTCAAAACACAGAGTTCCATAAAGATTCTTGTTTTTTACCTTGATGATAGGTAGGATACTAAAAAGGTATATGTAAAAAATGTCTAGGAATTTAAATCATATTATGAATATTTCATTGCATGCAAAATTGTTCCATTATAGAGTTGCTTTAAAGCCAAGTGTTGTTTTGAAAATTTTTCGTTTATCTGTTCCAAAAATTCATATGCTCCTATCTCGCGTTTTCCCAAAGTAGGCAGGCCTATGCTGTCGAACACATTGCAATTCTAGGGTGGAAAATGTGTATTCTTACAACACTGCTTACGTAAATATCAAGTATGCTGCTGTGTAATCTAGAGAAAATGCTATGCAGTGTAGTCATGCAAATGCATCAGAATTCAGGAGTTATTTTTATTCTTTGGAACTTCCCAAAAAATAGGTGGCATTAAGTGTAATTTCACAGAAACCCGTGGTTGAACATAAAGTTCTAACAAATCTAGCATGAACATAATCTTTGTTCAAAATATTGTGGGTTCTATTAACTTATGTGTTCATCCTAATTTTATTTTTAAAATAATGCTCATTTCTAGGAAAACGAGATCCAAAAATCAGATCTGATCCATCCCAGATTAACTATGGCTAAGTATTTGTTTTGTTTTGTATATAATTCCATGTTTGAGATGCATTTAGAAGAGGCAAGACAGGAAAGGAGGAGAAGGAAGAAAGAGAAGGATACCTTTAAAAAAGAGGAGTAGAGAGTCGGAGAGGACAAGGAAAGTTGACACTGATCTAATAGAAAGTGGAATAAAAGACCAAAGAGGAATCGGAGTTTGTTCCACATCCAGCAGTTCGTGTGATTTCTAAATTTGGCAAACCTGAAATCATGTCTTCTCTCTACAGTGCAATCTCTTCACACTCTGAGGCTCCTCACAGAAAACCTTCTGGAAGGTAGAACTATTCATACTTCACTCTCAGATGTTCCAGAAAACATTCTGCGAATTTAATTAGAACTTCCTACTCATGAAGATAGGTACAAAGGACTTTTTTAAATGTCATTTAAGAGAAAAAGACATAGGACATCACCTTTGTAATGTGGCTGATGTCACAGTTCAGGGCAACCCTTTTTATGAAGCCTGATTCAAACCCCATTCTCTCCACTAAGCATCGCTGGTCATCTCCATCTGAAATACCCATATTTCTATGCTCCCATAGCAACCTGTTCATATTTATTTCAACAAAATACAACTAATACCACTCCTATGTATTCCCGAGTTACTTAAGGATCCATGTCCTGCAGCCTTATCATTGGAGTTGAAAATCTGACCCTACCTCTTACTAGCCATGTGGTCTTGAGCAGAACACTTACCCTATTGGTTATCTGAGATAGCATCAGTCATCTCAATTATAAAATGAAAACAATAATGCATATCTTGCATTGTTATTTTAGTATTAAAGTTGTTAAAACATGTAATCCTCATAGAAGAGTTTCTAGCACATAGTAAGAACAAAATTAGTGTTAGCTACCAATGTTACTACTATTATTATCATTCTAATAATAATTATTATTATTATCTTTCTAATAGTTATTATTATTATCTCTTCAATGGAACATATACTGTAATACCTTTAAAATATTTTGACTAATTTTAATCAGGACTATAATTCCCACAAATGGCAAGTTTCACACACTATCCTTTGTACCTACCCCCTGTCAAAGATCTTTGAGATTTAGAGGTGCTATCAAATCTGTGTTAAACAGTTGAAAAATGAACTTCTTTATTGCTGACAATGCCAACTCTACAGGATGGGGCAAAAGTAGTTTTACAGGTGTGAGTATGCAGAACACAGAGTTTATTCTTATACTATTACTTATTAATTATGGCATTTTTCCATACAAACAACTGTAAACCTACTTTTGCCCCACCTCATATAGATTAAATTTCTTTGCCATGAATTATACATAGGTTCCTGGAGGTCAGGAACTTCGTTCATTTGTGCTCACACACCACAGCATCTAGCATATAGGAAACAATAGGTATTGTTGGGTTAAATAAATGAATGAATGCTAGAACATATGTACCATAAATGGCAGTACTCGGTTTTGTTTGCCATTGTATCCTTATCACCTCACACAGTCCTGGGACAAAGTAGGCCCTCAGTACATCTAGATGAAGAGTCTATTTACTAATACTTGATGACTTTAAAGATTCCTTTGTGTAACCTCTGGGAAAAGACAAAATCCCCGAAAAAGAAAATAGTGTCCAAAATGTGTATCACCCAATATCAAGTAAGGTTGAATACATACAGGAAGTATGAAACCATATTTGGACAAAAGTGACTGACATGACCATGCAGCAAAGTTATGAATGGCCTCTAATCAACTTCAATCCTACTTCTCCCAAGGTGACCTACTCCACTTGCAGGAAACTGCTACGAAGTTGCCTAGAGTAAGTCCGTTTCCCTAGTCTTCTGCTTTTGCAAAGGCCAAACACTCACCTATTTGTCTAGAATGATGGCTCATGTAGCTACGGTTTCAGAAGAGGCGTAGACGTAAAGCAAGATTAATATCCTCATCCAGCTTTTCTCTTCTCCAAAATGAACACTGGGTTGAACGCTAACAAATACCAGCCTCTGACTTCCCTTCTGAGATTTCCAAATCCACAAGTTCATGGTAAACTACTTTTGCCCCCCTCTCCTATAGATTAAATTTCTGCTCTCAAGCAGAAAATAACTTATTTTCTCTGTGCTGATATCTTTCTCTTTCATTTAGGCTTTGCAACTTCTTGAATGATATGCGGTATAATTGACCACAAAAGAGAAGGAGGCAGGAAACCATGTGCAGCCAGAAGCTTCGGGGCTCCTTTGGACTAGTGATTGCGAGGGAATAGTTTCTGGGCAACAGTGTGAGTCTTGTGGTCTTTGTATATGGAGTGAAGTTACTTGCCAAGTGGTTTTCAGTTGTGGAGGTAGAAAATAGAGTTCATGAACAAAATGTTTTAGAGGAATCCTGAGGATAAAGATGTTTTGACTTTATCTTATGTCTCCCTCTATAATAGCAGAAAAGCAAGCAATCAGTCACCTTTCTAAGTCAAATATGCTGCGCATTGTGCTAAGTACATATCACTGCTACAGGGAGCAAACGAGTTTAAGACATGAACATGACCACTGCTGGCACCATAATGCACAATAGAAACCATGCACATTGGACACACACACACACACACACACACACTCACTCACACACACTCACACACAATGGTCTTCTGGGTTAAAAACACAAACAAACGCAAGTAAATAATTAGAAGTTATAGCCACACTTTAAAAAATTGTATGATTTTCCCTAATTATTTATTCTCATTCTCTCCATGACAGATGACATGTCCCTGCCCCATGGGCATCCAGCATGGTCATGTGTCTTGATTTGACCCAAAAAAATTGAAGCAATGAATGCCACTGTTGCATGTTCTACTGTTGATCTTTTTCCAATGCCATGAGCCCAGATAGAAATTCCTCTTTTGGCCTGGATCCTAGTGTGAAGAGGCATTGAGCAAAGCCACAGCTCACATGTAATATTAGTGAGAAATAAAATCTCTTTCTGGAAGGCACTGAGATTTGGAAATACTTTGTTACCACAGCAAAACCTAATATAAACTGATTATACGCATATCCTGATAGATCAAAATATCTCATACTCGATTCATTTTGTTCCAGCTCCTTCCCTACTTCACATATTTCTAAAGTTCTCTGCTTATTATGTAAAGTCAAAATCTTAAGATGGAATTCAATCTTCCATAGGATGTAGATCCTGACTTATCTTTAGCCTCATTTCCTGCCTTCCATTCCACCCATTACAGCCAAACTTATAGATCTACAATTCTTCCATTTTCCCCAAAATATTTAACCCCTGCACTGGCTCATATGTTCCCTCTTCTTGGAATTTTATCCATCCCCAACCTCTGCTTTCACTATATCGGCAAGGTCATGTCTACTTCTTTGCAAGGCTCGACCCCTTTTACTCTTTCTCCCCTAAGCTTTCTCTGACCTATCCAAATAGTTACTCTCTTCCTACTTTTGTCATCACTGTAATATATTAAACTTCATTACAATTACTTTTTGACATTTTTGACACTAGTTATTCCTTGAGAGCAAACTATTATGCTATTTGAGTACCTGGTACACACTACGTCAATCTCAGAAGTTCCTACCTTGAGATTTTTGCATCTTTCTCAGTATGACACCATCCTAACCCCATCAGTATGTCCTTTGCTTCATATAGCATGTAACATTGAAGAGCCCCAGGTTCTATGTGACACTTCTTTCCATCTTAATTTTGCAAATAAGTTTTCCCATACTTCTCCTCAACCAATTGAGGTCAATTTTATTTCTAGCCAGATCATATTGCTTTTGTCCTTTTGTATTAGAAATACTCAAGATCCAGCTCAATTATAAACTGGTTTTATGTCCCCAGTTGTGTCACTTACCCTTCTTTAGTTTTAGTTTCCTCATCTCTGAAATGAGAGTGGAGGGGGAGGGGAAATAATGCCATTTCTTTAACATTATAGCTATCAGAAACAAATCAGAGTAAATTAATTTACTTATAAATTTACAAACAAAAGAGAGGCTGGCTATTCAGATCTGGAACAAACTAAGAAAACTACAAGAAAAAATTTTGAATCTTCCTTTGTGTCCCAAACTGGAATCTATAGAACAAGCTGTAAAATCAGATAGACCTGAGTTGGAATTTCAACTCTATGTTTACTTGACTATATGATCTTAGACAAGTTGACCCATGTGAGCTTCAATTTTCTCATGTACATAAAGAGGATACATTGTTTTATCCTATAGAATTTTTATAAAAATAAAGTCTCCACATCTTCTGGTTACTCACATTAAACTTTTAAAGTCATCTTTCATTTCTTTCTTTTTTTATTCCATATCTTATAGCTAGAGATTCATCACATATCCTGAATGCAACAATTTCTCAAAACCTTCACTAGACCCATTAATCCTCACAAAAACCTTATGTGTTAATAGTGATGATGCTAATGATATTGATGATAAAGTCAACTCTTACTATTTATTATCTGTCAATCACTTTCTAAGAAATTGAGCTATCTTATTTAATCCTTCTAATAACATTATGAAGTAGGTGCTAAGATCTGGTATTTTAACCCAGGAAGTTTGGTTCCAGTACTCTACTGGGATGCTTACCTTCCAAATAAAAATAAGTATTTGGAACCATTAAATGGGTTCACTGAAATTCAAACCAAGCTGCACTCTTTAAAAGAAATGCAGCCTTTAAAATCTGAAAATGTGGACTTGAATTCCATTTTTACTGTGTTCTATGTTACCCCGTGCACCTTGTGAATCTCTCAGACTTAATTTCCTAATTCTGACATAGAATTTTTTTAAATATCTTTTATTGATTTTTTACAGAGAGGAAAGGAGAGGGATAGAGAGTTAGAAACATCGACGAGAAAGAAGCATAGATCAGCTGCCTCCTGCACACCCCCTACTGGGGATGTGCCCACAACCAAGGTACATGCCCTTGACCAGAATAAGACCTGGGACCCTTCAGTCCACAGGCTGATGCTCTATCCACTAATCCAAACCAGCCAGGGCCTGACATAGAATTTTTATTTTCATCTTAGATATTTGTAGGTGCTATGCCGGTATCCATTTCTCCTTATCCATTCCTATATGTACCTCTTACTTCTCAGCTACATGTATTAGAAAGACATCAAATGAACTCTGATCCAGGCATGGGTCTCTTTCTATAGGAGAGCACCACCCACTAGAAGATGTGACTTCCAGTAGGAAATCATCACAGCTATCAACCCTAAGCCTAGCAGGTCGCAGGCTGAGGGAAAATTTCCCTAATTTCACATTT
>NW_006283770.1:2041761-2046562 GCF_000327345.1 Myotis davidii | reverse complement strand
TGGAAACCAATGGGCAAAAGAGACTATGGTGGCAGACCATGAAGATCAGCTTCTGGAGCACTATAGAACAAACTCATAGACATAGACAACAGAATGATTATCAGAGAGAGGGGGATGGGAATAAGGGAGGACAAAGAGGGTAGGGGATGAAATATATGGTGATGGAAGGAGTCTAGGCTTCAGGTGGTGGGCACATAATTGAGTATACAGATGTATTATAAAGCTGTACACCTGAAATTTATATAACATGATTAACCAATGTTACCTCAATAAATTTAATTTTAAAACAAACAGAGAGGGGGTTTCTTTGTGAAAAAGATCTAGAACACTTCAATTTTCAATATAACATCTGAATGACTGGAATGCCAAACCTCCAAAAGAGAAAGGCCAGGAGAAGTCGCAAGGGACCCCTCAGAAATGGACATTTGTATCTTAGCAGCTTAGGACATTATAAGTAAACTAGTGGCCCAGTGCACAAAATTCATGCCGGGGGTTGGGGGGTTCCCTCAGCCCAGCCTGCACCCTCTCCAATCAGGGACCCCTTGGGGGATATCGGACTGCTGGTTTAGGCCCGATCCTCAGAGGATCGGGCCTAAACCGGCAGTCGGACATTCCTCTCACAATCTGGGACCACTGGCTCCTAACTGCTCACCTGCCTGCCTGCCTGATTGCCCCTAACCACTCTGCCTGCCAGCCTTCTTGCCCCTAACTGCCCTCCCCTGCCGGCCTGATCTTGCCCCAACAGCCCTCCCCTGCTGGCCTGATCTAATCCTCAACTACCCTCCCCTTATGGCAGATCTCGCCCCCAACTGCCCAACCCTGCTGGCCTGGTTGCCCCCAACTGCCCTCACCTACCAGCCTGATCTCACTCCCAATGGCCCTCCTCTGCCGGCCTGATTTTGCCCCCAACTGCTCTCTTCTGCCAGCCTGATCACCCCTAACTGCCTCTGTTTGGCACCCACCACTATGGCTTTGTCCGGAAGGAAGTTGGACGTCTGGAAGATGGTCAGTTGACCTGGCCTAATTAGCATATTACCCCTTTATTAGTATAGGTAGATTATACAGGACAAGATTGCTTAATTGAGGGGGAGGGAGCGAGCCTGAAGCCCCTGTGGAGGCCTGGAGAGAAAGAGAGGCATGGCTGCTGGCCAGACAAGAGAGAAAGAGAGAGGCAAGGGCTGATCAACAGCTGCCACAGAGGCTACGGATCAGACCCCTTCTCTCTCCAGGCCTCTCTCCGGGCTTGATCTGCAGCCCCCTTGGCAGTCAGTGCTGGGTCACTGCGCTCGCAGTGGCAGCAGTCAGTGCTGGATTGCCACGGCAACCCACTCTGACTTCAGGACTGACTTCTGGTGGGTTGAGCCTTCGGTCATTTTGGATGTTACAGACCCTGGGTTTTTATATATTAGGATACATTTTCTTTCAACTTAATAAAAGAAGGAATAGAAAGTAGAAGTAAAAATTGATTTGTGTTCTAATGACAAAAAAATCCTTTCGGTGCTATTAAATTTTTATTTCTCAGCCTTTGCATTTTTATCCTCAACAGTCATCCCAACTTTGTATTTCATCTGCTCACCTCAGTCAGTCCTTACTCTTGGTTATTGACTTTTCCATCTTGACTTAAATCATGTCTGGCCTGGCAGCTGCTGTTCACATAAAATTGGGGACTGTGCAAAGACTGAACTGATAATAACTCCTCCTTGAAGAAAGTGCCTGGAGTTTCCATAATAGGTTTTCTTGATAAAAATAAGTCTCTTCAATTTCCCCCCTCACTTCTACTGTATGCCGCTGCCTGAATTTCCAATCAAGCCAACATGTAATACTGGCTTTCAACCCTACCCTTTAAAGTGTTTTCTGTCTGGTATCAGGATAAAGCTTTAGTTTATCATATCAATAATTAAAGGGCTTTCAGCCAGCTAAGCCTGCGAATTACCATTTTTTGGTGAGGGAAGGAGAGTTTTACATTTGACTTTGCTTGAGTTTCCTGGAACAGAAAGGATATTTGTATCTTTATATAAATCTCTTGCCACTATACCAGAAACAAAAGTGGTCCCAAATTTATTCTGTTGTGTCCAAACTTTGGGCCCCACAGATTCAAGACAGTCTTCTATGCTGGCCTGTAAGGCGTCTTCGGGGAAAGTTTTATACACTGATTCCTTCCACAGAATTGTCTTTAAATTTTAGGACCTTAAATTTCAAGATCCACTGTGGCCTCTCTAAATAGTATATAAAATTGCAATCCCTACATGGTGCAAGAACTTAGTGTCTTCTAAAGAAATGGAAAAGAGAGAAGTAATGTTGCCTTTTGAGAGTTAAACCATACATATAATCAGTGCAAAAAATGCATCAAAGCAAAAGTATGCAGTCATCTTAAAGAGGCAAAACTGACTACTAAGAGGAAAAGTGCAATGTCAACAACAATAATAACATTAGCAACAAATTAGAACAATTTTTTTGAGAGAGTAGAAGAGAGACGAAAAGACAGAGAGAAATATCAATGTGAGAGAAACACATCCTCATGCACAAGCCCTGACCAAAGAGGAGCTTGCAACTGGAATCAAACCCAGGACCCTTCAGTCCACAGGCCAACACTCTATCCACTGAGCCAAACCAGGTTGATTTCAGAAAGCTTTGAAACCAATGCATTCTATGTGTCAAACACTACATAAAGCACTCGTCATAATTATTTTATTTAATTCTAACAAAAACTTATAAGGAAAATGTCATCATGGTTCTCTTTTACTGATGAGAAAACAAAGGCTTACAGCAGTCCTCAACTTGTGGGTTAAGACTCCTTTGGGAGTCGAATGACCCTTTCACAGGGGTCGCCTAAGACCATCGGAAAACATATATATAATTACATATTGTTTTTGTGATTAATCACTATGCTTTAATTATGTTCAATTTGTAACAATGAAATTGGGGGTTACCACAACATGAGGAACTGTATTAAAGGGTCGCGGCATTAGGAAGGCTGAGAGCGATTAAAAGAGTTACTTTGCTCAAGGTTCACACAGGTAAGTAAATGGGAGTTGGAACTTAAACCTTTAGAACCACTACATTCTATGTAACCAATCTAAGAGGAAGTGCAGACAATGGAAACTCCAGCAGACACATACTGGTAGATTTGTGCAAGGTAGCATGATCCCATAAAACATACCCATTCTTCCTGGAAGGCACCTTCCTATTGTGGAAATAGACAAAGCAGCCTGCACTGGGTTGACGTTATCAAATGTAGCATCACAGAGCTGACTGCTCTTCTCTATTTCCTTGTGACTTTCCTGTAGGGCAATAATGAGTTTCAGGCTATTGGCATTTTAATTATCTGCTTCAGACTCTTATGCGTTATTAGAGTTGGTTTTATACACCTTTAGAAATGAGACACTAACTAGTTTGAATTTAAAGACCTGGGAAATGAGCATCTATTGTGTTTACCATCCTGGATCAAGAAACAACTTTGATCACCCCTTCACTGAGGAAATGTTTCTTTCCTCTCATTCTAAGCACATACGTTGAATGGACATTTCCAGATTTTTGTAGAACCAATCTCCTCAGCCATAGTCAGCATCTGGCCCACCGCAGACCTATCATGGAGGCAGTTGTTTCTTGCCCCAGCTGCACCACTACTCTACCATCTATTAACTATCTAATTATCCTCCTTTTAGGCCAAGCTTAGTTCACATTTGGTTTCAACTAGGAGTACTAATATATCTGTTCATCCAAAGACCAAACATAGAGCAGTAAAGGCAGGACCACCACCCTGCTGTGCACTCTGCGCCCTGCACAAGGCTCCCCAGCTAAGGTGAGGAGCAGAGGCCAAAATCCAGTGTGCAACTTGGAATGAGGCAGTATCACCCAGAGGCAGTGACTTTAAAGAAAATCACTAGTCACAGGGCTAAAGTTGGTCCCAAGTGAAGTCATCAAAGTAAATGTTAACTTGTAAGTCTTTATGTGAGCCAAGTATACTGAGACTACCCAGATCTCATCCTATTTCTTCTAACTTAAAAGTCTATTCCCCTTAGTGTGTGATTGTGAGATGTCAACATTTGAGAATGATGTATCTGGAAACCCTCAACACACACACACACACACACACACACACACACACACACACACACACACACAAGCAGCCTACTCCAATCTAAATAAATCCAAGAGACAATTCTTTTGTTGCTATATGAGAAAAATTAGCCAGTTTTCTTCAACAATCATGTAAAGAAATTAAGTATATTCTAACATGATGAAATTTCTTACAGATATAGAATGTTTGACATATATTACAGATTCAGCTGACAATTCCTGGGTTAGATGTGAGCTTCTTAAAAGTTTCAGGAGAAAATGTATGCATGGCAATGCCTATGTCAAACTCCCATTGCAAGCCATGTGACCTGTGCAAATGCTCAGTCACTTGGATATGATATTAAATGTTTCTAAGCCCACAAGCTACACTTATCCTATTTCCTGGGTATCTTAAGGGTTCTGTGGTTGTCATTGTGCTGAGTAGGCCACCCATATCATAATAGCCTATAACCACCAGCCACCAGCCTTAACCTCATCATAGCTATTTTTCATATTTCTTTTGACTATCATTAGGAAGCATAAAAAGATAAAAACTGAGCTGTTGGATTTTCCATTTACCCAGTGAGTCACTTTACTTCCAAGCCATACAGGGAATGGTAGAAAGAATGATGTTTTAAACATTGACTGCATTAACAAGCAACCAAATGGGGAAATAGGTCACAATTCTTATTATGCAGGCTTCTGAATGTCAGTAAAATCTCTTATCAATCATGGTCACTGA
>NW_006283770.1:2040416-2041556 GCF_000327345.1 Myotis davidii | reverse complement strand
ATGATTCTCTTTCATCATTGATGTTTCTACCTATCTTTCCTTTCCTTTTTCCTCTATGAAATCAATAAAAATACATTTTTTTAAAAAAAGAAAGAACAAAAGGAAATATAAAACTGAGTAAGACAGTCTTGCTCTCAGAAATCCATATTATGTAGTGGGGTAAAAAAATACATAAATAGTTAACAGAGTGAATTGTGTTAAATAGAATTTAAAAATCACATGCTAACATACTGTAGATATTTCAGGAATCTGATTCTAACTGGGGCTTCAAGAAAGTCTTCTCATTGGGACTTCTCATCTTAGGGATGTGATAAAGAGTAGATTATTTCATTAAGATTAAATGTGGAATAGGAGAGAAAATGAAAATTTCCATAGAAATGCTTGATTAACTCTCTTTTTGCAGACCCTAGACCATAGTAACTGTTTGACTAATCTTTGCTGAAGGAATAACATAAATATTATATATTCTTGCTAATGTAAGTTTATAACACCTGAGCCTGCTCAATTAGTCTTCATTTGGGTATTCATCAACCTGAACTCTCACAGTAAACCTACTTTCAAAAAGAGTCAGAGGGAAACAACCCATGTTGTCGTGCAGTAATTATGTTTCCACACCAAAACAACACAAAACACTTCCCAGGTAATGAGACATTAAAAGAAGAAGAGAAGGGACTTCTTCCGGAAATTCATACTAATATTATTCCCCGGCTTCCTTGCCTTTGTCTCCATGACCATGATGGTGAGAAAATGTTCCCATAATATTAGATGTTGTCACTGAAAGGAAACTTGGAGTCGAATCACTTCCCATCCCCTCTCTAATTGTACAGATGAGGAAACAGAGGAGTCAAGCCATCCACCCAGCGCCACACAGCTCCACAGCTCGTGAGAGGCAGAACCAGCATTCAAACCCAGATCTCTAGCCTCAAGGGACTGGCCCTTTCACTATGTGGTGCTCCATCTCTTAGAAAGGTCAGCTCCTTCATTTCTTCTTACATCTTGAGGTTTTCTTCTGCCTCTTAGAGTGCCGGTTTAACTGATTCAGGGATACCTTGAAAGCTCCTTTGAAGAGCCTTTCATTCAACATCATAACTTCCTATTTAGAAGCAGAGCTGAATTGCTGGATCCAGGAGGGCAGGAATG
>NW_006283770.1:2017045-2040383 GCF_000327345.1 Myotis davidii | reverse complement strand
TGCTGAAGGATCAGGCATCATCCCTTAAATGGACCCAGCAGATGGAACCACGACATGCCTTCTGCTTGAGGCTAAGTGGACAGTAGCATAAGAACACTGGACACATGAAAGGCCTCACTTATAAAATGTTTCCCAGAGCAGCAGGAGAAAGGAATGGGCATCCACACTGCAAATGTTGCCATTCTTCTTGTGTAAAAAAAAAAAAATGCTGTTTCTAGCCCCAAATGGTCCTCAGATAAATACAAAAATCATATAGTAAAAGGTATTCAAAATCTTAGGATTACGTTCACTGGTTAGATGGCTATATTCCCTTTCCTATCTCAAAAATCTTGCACCTGGTCTCAGCTAATCTAGGTCAATCACATTTCAACTTAATAAACATTCTAATTATCACTTATATTTCTACTTCAATGCTTGTGAATTTATCAGGTTTTTTTGCTCTCCAACTCCGTTGAATGTAGACCTATTCTAGAAACCTGAGACCAGAGGGAGCCTTGAGAAGTGATCAGGCCAAGCCTGTAGTCTTGTAAGAAAGGCACTCAGGACTGGAAACCGCTTGTTATTTTCATGCAGATCTCCAGGAGTAGGGACCCCTTAGTCAGGTGTCTTGGGTTTTATCACTCTGATAGGCAGAATGGACCTTTATATTTCCACTTGAAACCACACCTTTTTTATAAGTTTGTTGCATTTTATCCTAGTTTTCATTTATAAGAAAAACAACTAACTGCCAGAGGTCTACTCAGCCTCTAGGATTTCTCCCAACTTAAAGATTTCATGCCCCTATTACACTCAGCATCTCCCATATAAACTTGAACAAAGTAATTATGTCTTCTCTCAGTTTCTCTAAGCCAAACCACTACTGTCATTACAATTCATTCATTTACTTAGGACATACCCAATGCCAGATATTTTGAAGAGCTCTATGGACACGAAGTTGAAAGAAAGTCAACGCTAGTTGCTCATGGTCTCAGTAAGGGGGACAAACAAGTAAAAGTGTTAAGATCTATGACAGAGATAAGCACAGGGTGCCATAGAAAGAACAGAGGCAAAGCAAAGAATTCACTGAGGCGTTTCATTGCCAGGTAGATGATGGGTGACCAAAATGTCCAAAGGTGGCCACCAAAGGTTTGAGAGGAGAATGAATTCAGGTGTGAGGAATGGGTCAGGGAAAGTGATTCTCACTTAAGATTGTAAGACAGGTAGGCGCAGCATGATCAAAGAAGGAGGTAGGGACAGACAGACAGACAGAGGCAATCAGAATTAGAAAGAAGTATAAGGCCTTTATGATGATGAAGGCAAAAACCAAGTAACAGGCACTTGCAGAAGTGGGGCCTGGATACTTGCCAAGCAGAGAACATGGAGATAAACCACGCCTTGGGCTTAAATTTAAGGGAGGGTGGAGGGGAAGGTGGCTCTATTTGTCAGGTTCCAGGAAGTAAAGCAGAAGTCATACATGCTAGTTCAGTAGCGGGATTTTAATAGCATTAATAAGCTATAAAGGCCTAGAACAGGGGTGGGCAACTCCTGGCACGTGTGCCAAACATGGCACGCCAGTAACTTTTGCTGGCACGCGAAACCCTCTCTTATAATCTTCCATTTACAATTCTTTTTCTTAATATCGACTTTTTTATTTTTCAGATAAATTCAGTGTAGGTGCATCTTAGATAAATAAATAATTTTACATATCATGTATACATTAAAAATATGTATTTTTCATCATCATATACTGTGTTTTTATCGCTCCAATGAATTTTATTATTTCTTCAAGTTTCTTCACATACGTACACCTTAAGAGATATCAAGTAGGCATAACATGTTCTCAAAAAATTAGGGTTGGCACGCAGAAGAATTTTGAGTCAGAGATTTTGCTGGTTTGGGCACGCACTCGCAAAAAGGTTGCCCACCCCTGGTCTAGAACAAACTGAACATCAACTAGGAGATATGAGGCAACCCCAAGGTTAACAGTACCTGATTAGCATAATGATACCCTTGGATGTAAATATGAAGAAAAGCATACAGGAATAGATCTTACCAGAGTCTGGATCTAGGACCAAAAAGAGAGGCCTAACAAGCAGGATCTGGAACCACAGAGGACACAGCACCTGGCAAAGATGTCACGGGAGCAAAGCACTGAAGGAAGGGACTCTGGCTCCTGCCTCTGATTCTCCAGTCTCTCGCCAAAATTTTGATTGGCTGGACCTAGCAGGAAGCTGGCTCGCAAGTAAGTCTGAGAAATAACATTGGTTGGCTCCTTGAGATTCAGAACAGATCAGGGACAGGAAAGGAAATAACCAGAAAGCAGACAGGCAAATGACAGGCAGAGTAGATGAGACATCAGAGGAGTGAAACCAGAATTCAAGGGCATGGACTTGAATATTGGACCAAAAAAAGAAAACACACTCGGAAACTAAGAGTGGTACAACAGGTGGCTAAAGATTCCTTCCTGTTGAAAAGGCGCACAATACATTTTACAACAGATACTCAAAACATGTCAGTTAATTGCAACATCCTTATCTTGATCCGAGAATGGACAATGAAAGTAGGGTGATTGTCTAAAAGAAGAATAAATGCAAAGTAATGGCCTGGAGACTTCTACAGAGAGCTTAATGCAGAGATAGTTTTGTGTTTGCAAGTTATGAGAGTAATAATAGCTACATTAACTGAGTGCCTAGTTTATAGTATATACTTGACATTTTGTGTTTCTAAATAGTACAAGATAGCACAATAACCACAATTTATTGTGAAAACTGAGACACTGAAAGATTAAGTGAACTGCCCAAGATGAGACAACCAATGACTTGGGCAACTAGTATTGGGATTTCAGTCTGTTTAACTAAAAAACCTGTGTTCATGGCACTAAACCACTCTAGCTCTGAGAACTATAATGACTGATCTCAAATTCATACACTGAGAGAGAGTACATTTAATGGCTAACACATAGAAGCTGGAGCCAGATGGCTCAAATCCCAGCTCGGCCAGTTAATGATTGTATTACTTTGGTATTATTTTCCTGCTGCTGCTGTAACAAATTACGGCCACAAATGTAGTGACTTAAAACAATAGAATTTTTTTTTTATAGTTCTGGAGACCAGCAGTCAGAAATACATCCTACAAGGCTAAAATCAAGATGATGATATGGCTGGCCCCTTCAGGAGGCTCCCGGGGAGATTCTCTTTCATGCCTCTTCTAGCTTCTTATGGCTACCTTTGGCATTCTTTGTCTTGTAGCTGCATCACTCCAATTACTGTTTCCATCATCACAGAGCCTCCTTCTTTCTGTGTGTGTCTATGTCCCTGCGTTCAAATTTCCCTCTTATAAGAGCACTGGGCTCTATCCGGTTTTCCTCAGAGGTTACAGTGTTGGCCCTTGGACTGAAGAGTTGTGGGTCAAGGGCATGGACCTTGGTTGTGGGCTCCATCTGACTGGGGCTGAGTGCTGAAGGCACCAATCAATGTGTCTCTCTCACATTGATGTTTTTCTCTCTGTGTCTCTCCCCCTCCCTTCTACTCTCCCTAAAAAAATCAATGGGGGGAAAAATCAATGGGGAGTGAGGATTAACGGGAAAAAAAACGAAAAAAAGCATCAGTTGTTGCATTTAGAATGCTCCCTAATCCAGTATGACCTCATTTTAATGAATCACATCTGTAACAATCCTATTTCCAAATAAGGTCATATTCCGAGGTTCTGGGTAGACATGAAATGTAGACAGACACTGCTCAACTCTTTATAGTACTTAATAAATATTTAATTGTCTGAATGAATTAGTTCTGATCTTCAACTGACCAAGTGGTTTATTACTGTAGGCAGTATAGAAAAAAGGAAGGCAGGATACTAGAGTGGCTGAGATTTGAGTGTGTGATCCTTGATGGGAGAAATCTACGTTTGACCTTGGTTCATGGCAACGAACTCGAAATCTACCTGGACTGAAATGAAGGGCCATGGGTCCCTTGTCTTCCCACACATAAACACAAACAAAAGTTTGAGAGTTTTAGCTGGTACTAATAAGGAAATTATCAGTTTGTACGTAGGCTCTAGGTCATGAAAATAACATTAACTGGGGACATACACTTTTTAAAAGTATATATCCAACTCGAATAGCCCACAGAAATTAAATGAAGACACTGGAAAAACTGCAAAAAAAAACCACACATTTAGTTCATTTTGGTGGAAGCAGCATTATTCTATTGATCTAATCTTCTCTCTGTAATGATAAACTTGGAGAACTCCTTTACAATATAGATCTCACAATATAGACTCTAAAAATACATCCTACATGCACACACCTATGGTGACTCGTAACTGCTTTATCCATCTGGTCATTGCTTTATCCATCTCAAGAACTAAAATGGGATATATACCATATATTAATAAAACAACAACCAATTTAGATTGGCTAAAAATGGTCTTAATCGAAGATGGGGAGTAGAGTGGTGCCAATTGCCCTAGCATCCAGCTACCTATTACTTATTTCTCTCCACGTGTGTGGCCTCTGTAGAAGACATTGTTAATATGCCATACCACACTAAAAATAATCACAATATAGATAATTTTCCACTTAGAAAATAACAACTTAATTTGCTTAAAATTTTTAATTTTTTAAAAATTTCTGTATTTAAAATTTCATCTCAAGAAGATTTTAAAAATCTAGTAAAAACAACTATTAATGGGTATTAATATTTACTTATTATTAGTGTTTTGGTAGGTAGCTCCCTTCCTATTCCTGTTTTGGTTCATATTTTTTTCTACAAAAATTCATTCTTATATGCAAATCGGTAACCAACATCACCCATCATCCCCTTTGCCATAGCATCTGGTGTACTCCAGTAGCCAAAAATATCTGCTTCAAAGGAGGAAGTTAAGTGTCCCTAATGCATGTTATTGCTCAATACAACCCTTAGTTATCAGAGGTAGAGAGGAATCGCTTCCTGGCATGAATAAGTCATTAGTTTATACTGGACCTTAAATTCAAAAATTAGCATCACCCCATAGTTCAGGGTACAGAAAAAGGCTGGGCTGGACCTACAACACAATTCTCCTGAAAGTGAAAGAGGAACAAGAACTGTATCCTCTTGTCTGGGTTGCTTCTGCTGCTGAGGCACAATTGCTGCAAGCAGCCAGATCTTTCAGAAACAGCAGGCAGATTGCTCTGGGGTTTGGGACCGGCTCCTAAACACACACTCCTTCTCTGATTGAATATTACAGCAAGTTAGCATCCTCTGAGGCTACGTCAGCAGGCATTGCACATCTGACCGCCTCAGTTCAGTGATCCCTGTTGTATTGCCAAAGACATTGGGTCAGTGGGGAGCTGAGAACCCAATGTGGGGGAGAGGGGGAGAGAGAGAGAGAGGGAGAGAAGAAAGAGAGAGAGGAGAGAGGGAGAGAGAGAAGGAGGAGGAGGAGGAGGAGGAGGAGGAGGACTGGATTCTCTCAGGGAAATTACATGAACTTATAATGTAATATATCAGTGCATCTCCCAGATGAAAGAATAATTGGATATAAAGAGTTTTTTGAAGAAGTAAACCAGATCTATAATACAATTTTACAAAATATAAAAATAGTATTTTATCATGTCTTTTTCAGCTTTGTATTCTGAACACTATGATACTCTCTGAAATAAACAAATTACTAACATCAGAGCAAAACTGCTCCTGAAAGCATTCTCAAAAGAAACTATCAGAAGAATTCATGTCTGCACTAAATGTGTAAAGGAATTTTTCTTCAGTACTGTCAAGGGTATTTATTTCCTGATCAATTCCTTTTGAAAGATGGTTAGATACTTAATAAATTGTGCCAATCCTTTATTCATTTCTCTCCAACTTCTGTCTCTGCTAAAACCTTAGCCTTTGACACGTGCCTCCAACTAGATATATGTATCCAGTCTTCACATTAGTTTGCCATAATGAACAATCCTTTCTTGCTCTGAAAGCAAATTACTCAAATAGCATTTGCCATCACGATACAGAACCATGGGCTGGGGACTTCTGTTTTATCTACTCTACTGAATGCTTTCTCATTATCCTCCTTCTTATGTCTAAAATTGTGCAAAAATGGGCAACGTTAGAAGAGTCAATACTTCTACACTATTGATCCAAAGTTGTATGCCAATAAGATGCGTGGGTAATTAGACAATGAACACAATAATATCAGGAAAAAAGTGAGACTTATATACAGCTGATCTTCACACTATCCCCATAATTCCTCGGACTCTGAAGCCATTCAGGGTTCTCCACTCTGAAGTCCTACTTTATAATCCACTCTCTCGAACCTTGCTAGAAGAGAGTCAACCAATTTCATAAATTCATTTCTTTCATTGTTCAATGGGTAATGGTGAAATAATTTTTTTAATGCCCCAAATAAGATCTCTGTCAACTTCTGGTCCTCTAATGTAATGAAAACTCTAATGATAGATACTCAAAACAAATGATTAGACATCTAGTTATTCTCAACTGTATCTTTTTCAAGCTTCTAGTCCTGAACTCTGGTACTGGAATCCAAGAAAACTGGATGACATAGGCAATGGCTATAGCTATCAAAACAAAACAAAACAACCACAAAGAAAGAAAACAAACAACAAAAAACCCACAGAAATCAGCCTTTGTAGAAAATGGCTACTGTTCCAATATTAAGGGCTATTGTTTCCTTGAATTAGTTGTACATTTTCTAGAAAACACATCATTTTACTAGTTGCCTGTGTACTGGATTGAATAGTGTCACCACCAAAATTTATGCTCACCCAGAGCCCAAGAATTTGACCTTATTTGGAAGTAGCATCTTTGTGCATATAATTAAGGCATCATGAAATCATACTAGCTTGAAGAGGGTCTCAATCCAATGATTGGTGCCTCTGTGAAAGCAAAACAC
This sequence comes from Myotis davidii, assembly GCF_000327345.1. Classification (NCBI taxonomy): domain Eukaryota; kingdom Metazoa; phylum Chordata; class Mammalia; order Chiroptera; family Vespertilionidae; genus Myotis; species Myotis davidii. The sequence continues at coordinate 2,033,522 of NW_006283770.1, read as the reverse complement.
ACACAGAGAAGGCCATAAGATGATGGAGGAAGAGATGGGAATGATGCACTTAAAGGCAAGAAGAAGCAAGGAAGGAGCAATCAGCAGAAACCAGGAAAAAAAGCAAAGCAGGATCCTCCCCCAGAGCCTTCAGAGGGAGCATGCCTCTGCCAACACTGTGATTTTAAACTTCCAGCCTCCAGAGCTGTGAGAAAAGACATTTCTGATTTTTTAAGCCACCTAGTGTGTGGCGCTTTGTAACAACAGCCAGTTTAGAAGTTAATAGAGCCTGTGATTATCTCTCTACTCAGTGTAATCCTCTCTATTCAAATCATACTAGGAATCTAAAGATGGGGCTAATTTCATGGTTTTTCTAATTAGGAAGAAACAACCTCCCAAAATTCCAGAGCCTCTCTTTGCCATATCTCTTTCCTCTCATTAAAGAATGTTTCGAAGACTGGCCATGTCTAGTTTCCTAAGAGATCAAGTCTGGAGAGAATTCTGAAATAGAATCATTATAATAGTGCTTTTGTTTTATTATAAGAGTAGAGGCCTGGTGCACGAAATTCGGGTAGAGTCCCTAGGTCTGGCCAGTGATCAGGTCCGATCAGGGCCTTCTGGCCAGGGCCTTCCTTTGTTCCGCGCTGCCCCCTGGTGGTCAGCACACATCATAGCAAGCAATAGAACTTCCAGTCTCCTGGTCGAACTCTCTCAGGGACACTTTGCATATTAGCCTTTTATATACATAAATTATCCCACAAAATACTGTTCTCTTAATTCACCCAACCCAAGAAAATAGAAATATCTGCTGACCCCAGTGATGTCACCCATCAGTGGACAGTGCCAGGTTCTCCAGCAGCTCAAAGCAGTAAAAGTAGGCAGTTTCTTTACTGGCAGTTCCCATAGTGGCTGGGGTCCTCATTATCACAGTTTACAACAGCCTCTCCTCAAGGTAGGGGTTCCAACGATAGACAGCATCTAATAACAGCAACTCCTCCTCTTAGCAAGGATGCTAACTCCCAGGCATATACAAGACCAGGCATCATACAATAATTCACAACCATTGTACCAACTAAATGCTGTTAGCAACCCTGAGTTAATATTATAATTAAAATGTCCTGAAAGATGCACAAAGCAAGACATTTATACAAAGGAAGCTCCAAGCCTTTTGCACCTTTTTTAAAAAGTATATATTTTTATTGGTTTCGGAGAGGAATGGAGAGGGAGAGAGATAGAAACATCACTAATGAGAGAGAATCATTGATCAGTTGCCTCTTGCATGCCCTCTACTGGGGATTGAGCTCGAAACCCAAGATGTGTCCTTGACCAGAAACAAACCAGGGACCCTTCAGTCTCCAGGCTCATGCTCTATCCACTGAGCCAAACCAGCTAGGGCAGTGATGGCGAACCTATGACACATGTGTCAGAGGTGACACGCGAATTCATTTTTTTGGTTGATTTTTCTTTGTTAAATGGCAATTAAATATATAAAATAAATATCAAAAATATAAGTCTTTGTTTTACTATGGTTGAAAATATCAAAAAATTTCTAGATGTGGCACGGCACCAGAGTTAAGTTAGGGTTTTTCAAAATACTGACATGCTGAGCTCAAAAGGTTCACCATCACTGAGCTAGGGCTTTGTTGCTGTTGTTCATACAGGCTGTGACTAGAGCCTGGAAGTGTTCATTTCCTAGAAAGTAATTAATAAAATAAATCACTCCCCAAACTATAGTCTACCTAAGAACTCAAAATCAGATTTCTCTAGCTCTTACATTTTAAATTAAATCCAGAATATCCACCATGCTATTACTAAGGTGATTGACTTTCCTTCCACGATAAATATGTTTGCTCCTGAGAAAACAATGTAGGTATAATTCAGGCCGCCAAACAGAGGTCAAGTGAGGGTCACCAAACCAATATAAAAATCCTTGAAAAGTACTAACTTTAATTCCACGTATGATAGAAGCAGTCTCCAAATAGCAAATAAAGACAAGTTATTGTGCTACTTAGTGAAACTTTTACTATAGAACTGCACACATTGAACTCTTCTTACAGGTTCTTCTTGCACAAAAATTCACTCTAAAAAAATGGACTTTATAACAAGTAAAATTGAATTCGACCTTAGGCAAGAGAAGGAAATCTACCCATTGTTACTAGAAGAAAGGATTAATATTCATCGTGTAGCTACTACATATCAGGCATTTCACAACAGCCTATGGTGTTTTGATTCAGTGCAAACCACCCTTGCTATAGATATTATTAACTCTATTTTCAGTTAAGTAATTGTGTCTCAGATATGTCAGCAAGATGGGATCTTAGAAAGCACCTATGGCTCCAAACTAAAATCTACTTCAAGGAATCCATGAGTCTTATTTAGTCAGCTTGGGATGCTCTATCAAAATACATAGACTTAAACAATAGGGCGCTTAAACAATAGACATTTATTTCTCAGAGTTCTGGAGGCTGGGAGGCCCAAGGTTAGGCCAGCAGATTTTGTTCTTGGTGAGGCCACTCTCCCTGGTTTGTAGACAGCAGCCTTCTCCTACATCATAGGAACATTGCATCACTGTTCAGCATGTTCCAGACTATTTCTTTTATTTTTTAAAATATACATTTTATTTAAATATAGTTGATGTACAATGGTGCCTTAGTTAAATTGGTTTTAGGTGTGTAATACAGTGGTTTGATATTTTTATACCTTACAATGTGACCACCCATTAATTCTAGTAGTCATTTGTCACCACGTAAACTTATCACAATATTACTGACTATGTTCCCCTTCACCATTTTCACCCATCACCCACCACCCCAACCATTAAGACTGTTTCTTACATGACCTCCCCTGGAGAAGAATTCTGCTTAAGTCAGAGCACTCTTTACCTATGTAATCATTCGATATATTTCAATCACTCACAATACATAATATTATCCTTTCTAGTCTTGTTCAAATCTATTTTAATGCTCTATTCACTACTTATCCTTCTAAAATGCTTCAAAAGCAATACATATCTCCCTCTCTCTTTTTTCTACCACCTTGCTTTCTTCTTCCTTCCACTAAAGTTGCTTTAGTTTGCTGTTTCTTATTTGAAGACTGTTTTTCTGAATTCCCATGCCAACACCATCCCTTTCCCCTAAGGCAAGGTATGTACTTTTTCTTTTCTTTCCCCCAAATATGACTTTATTAGGGCCTTTGATTTGTTCCTTCTGCTTCTACCCTGACAGAAGTAAGTGTCACTCTTTGGAAGCAATGGTCTTTGATCTCAACTGGGTCGGCTCTCTCAAACAACCTAATGAGATGTGGGTTTTGGTTGAAAATAGAATAAAAAGGAAAAGTGAGATAATCAGAAAAAGGTTGCCTTATTCCTAGAGTAGTTGTCAATTAATATTTATTCAATAACCTCTGAGTCATGAGATAAAACTAGATAAAATAAAAATTTTATGATCAGCTAACTGGATAATTACAAATCTGTTTAATTGTACTTTAAATAACCGACTCCAACGTTGCCTTTTTTTAAATCACCAAAGAGGTTAAATGACTGGCCCTGAATCACACAGGTAGTTAACCCCAGAACTGCCATGTAGGCTCAAATGTCTTCCAGTAGCATTGTGGTCTGGGAGAATTTCAAGAAGTTTTTACAAAAAGAACTGGTAGTCAGAACAAGTTTGTAGGTTACAAAGGTAATCTCAAAGATTTGTGAAATAAGGTCAGGGAAGAAACATCACCATCCCCATTATATATTTTATTGGTTAAAGCATGAATTCAAATCCCTGCTTCATTTACTAGGTGAATAATTTGTGACCTTGGGCAGATGACTTAGCCTGCATCTCAATATCCTTAATATAAAATAAATAACAACAATGTCAAAAGCTAAATCAGAGTAATAAATAATGTAACGTACCTATATTCTTTAGAGATTGCTTTGGCTGCATGTTTATAAAACTCAATTACAAAAGTTTAACTAAATCAAAGACATTATTCCATAAATTCAAAGACTAGAGGTAGGCATTCCAGGGTTACAACAGAGGTTCCAAAATGCCCCAGGATCCTTGTATCTTCCTGCTTCATAATGCTTTACATGAGCTTAAATGCTTCCATACTCCAGGCAGAAAACAGAAAGAGGAGATAACAAGAGAGGGACAGGGCTTTGCAGAAATCCATAGCAAATTTCTGAATCTAAATCTGTTGTCAGAACATGGTCACATGGCCATTCCTAGTTTCAAGAGAGGCTAAGAAATGTACTTTGTAAGCCAGGCACATAATTTAGGATTTTGTTAACACAGAAGAATAGATATGGAAAAGACAATTGACCATGTGTGCTCCAACAATTAAAGTAGTTAGTATAGCCTGGCCAGTGTTGCTCAGTGGTTGAGCGTTGACCTAGGAACCAGGAGGTCACAGGTCGATTCCCGGTCAGGGCATATGCCCAGGTTGTGGGCTCAATTGCCAGTGGGGGTGTGAAAGAGGGAGCTGATTGATGATTCTCTCTAATCATTGATGTTTCTCACTCTCTCTCTCCCTTCCTCTCTCTGAAATCAATAAAAACATATCGTAAAAAAAAAGAGTTTGCATAATGCCTGGCATATTGTAAGTGCTTAAGAAATATGAAATATTATTATTGTTCTTATTATGAATAAAGAGCTTAGGCAGAAAATTACTGAGTTGGGATTCAAATGCAAATCCATCTGATTCTATAAGCCCACTCTTCTGACCATTCTGTTATTCTTCGACAACATTTTTTTGCAAGAATGGTGACACCATAGACACTGTACTATTTTCTAATAAGATCTTTGGGGAGGCTTAACTCAACTGTACTGGTCATACTGAGACAGGGAACATTTTTCCTGCCAAGGGCCATTTAGATATTTATAAAATCATTCACAAGCCATACAAAATTATCAACTTAAAAATTAGCCTGCTATATTTGGTCCAACATTTAATTAACTCACCCCTAATGTCTTAGAAGGTCCATACCAAGTGATTTCACAGGCCTTATATGGCCTGAGGGTTCCCCACCTTTGATAGAGCTGAGGCCATTCTAAGCTGTGAGGTGTGAGTATAAACATTTAGAAATGAACCTAGGAGCAATGTGATATAGAAAGGCACAGGCATCAGATCCAAGGAAACATTCCTAACAGACATCTGATTCATTTGGAGCCTGTTGCACAGCACACACAGCCCCCACACACTCAGTACCTTAGAACTGAACAATGCACTCCTACACCTCATTCCTGAGAGGACGGTCAGGGTTCTTACTGCCAAAAGGAGATCAATAGAACTAAATACACTGCACAAATTAATCACATAGAGGTCTTGTTGCTACATCTATACCACAGAACTCAGCAGTCTTATTGCGGTCTGAGTTTCTGGAAGACCTTTACAAAGTAGGAATTCTCACTTCCTTCCCAGACGTGATGAGTACTTGGCTATACATTCTTAATCTCCATGAAATTCCTCAGAAGGTCCGCAACATTAAACAGGTGGGAATTGTGCTCTAACACTCTATGGTAATTTATCCCTGACTATTACATAAAAGGGGTGTCTTAAACCAAGTTAAATCAGTACCCCAAAACCACCATTTGCAAAGTATTTGAATATGAAAGCTGACACATGATTTGAAGGGCTTAATTATATAGAAAAAGTGTGAGGATACTCCCCAATAGCCTACAGATGTTGATAAATATAAAATATTAATGATTTCAATAGGTTCGGAATAAAAGTACTGAACAAAGAAACCAGAATGCAGATCAAATGTGTGAAACATCTTTTATAGGGCTCTTTTGAACTAGTAGAAAAATTGAAGTGGATGGTTATCTAAGGAGACCTTTCACTAATATGGGCACAATAACTCCTACAGCTTCTTGCTTAGGTGTTTATACTTTTATGTCTCCAATAACAGAAGCCTCCTCAAAATAGTTGAAATAATGGAGGATTCATTATATCTATTATCTATTCCAAACCTACTTATTCAGACCTCCAATGTAAAAACACTATTCTACAGTGTTGGGAAAAGAGTGGTGAACCAGATAGACAATGTATCTGTTGTCCTGTGGTGTGTTCTAGGACAACCTGGAAATAAACAAATAAAATAAAAACATGTAAATCTCATTAGCACCCATTTATGGTGCTAAATGCCACAAGGAAAATATGGTAGAGTGATAAGAGGTAAAGAACATGACCACAGGAACTCTTAAGGGAAGACTTCTGCTATCTGATGATGTTCAAGCTAAGACCAATATAGCAAGAGAAGTCAGCCATGTTAAGACCTGGAAGAGAATGTCCGTGAATTCAAGAGTAGAAAGTGCATAGACCAGAACCAAGAATTGAAAAGTTATCAGGGATTACAAAGCTATTGGGAACCAAATAATTGTTCTCTGGGGGCCAACCCACCCTGATTCTGCTTCTCTCTGTGATCATCCTTAATACTTCTCCCTGCACACCAGTTTTGTCAGCACTACTTGGCAAAGGTTCATCCAGGTCATTGATGAGACACTATTTAACAAACCCAAATTTCAAGAAGAATCTTGTTTGTTCCAACTTGGGCCCCCTGATTGCTCTTGAATCAGTTAGGCAGATTCCAAGCCTCTGCTCTTCATGAAACAGGGTGAGAAGAGAATAAAGTTGGTTATCTTAAAGAGGGATACCAAGTTTAATAAAATGGATTGGCTGAGAGCATTCCATTCTTTAAATCTCCAATGGTTCATTTAATTGCTCACTCATTCATTCATCTAAATTAATATATTATCATGGAATTAACTATATCTATTACTCTGTATTTGGGTGCAGGGAATGGGGTGAGGAGAGGAGTGGTACAGAATTGGCACACAAATATAGAAGAATAAGGTCTATTAGGAAAGCTAAGTCATATAGAGGGATACTAATAATATATAGATAAAGGTGCCAAAATAGGCACACAAATAGAGAACTAAGGTATTTTGGCACAGAGAGAAAGATACATAACTTTGTCCATAACCTATATATTTTGTCCCATTTCTCACAGGAATGGTGGAATTAAAGTTCTAAGCCATTGGCAAGATTTTGAATCTACCACTGCTTTCCTATGACATACTGAAAAGTAATTTCCATCAGAAAAGTAAGCATAGCAGATGTGGTGAAGGGTTCTGTCAGGGAAAGTGTTAGAAGGCCAGAAGGCTAAGTGTTATATCAATAATAAATGTATGAATATTTGTGATTAAGCCAGACTTTTCAAAGAGTCAATAGGGCAGGCTTTTCAGAAAGCCAATTATCTTTGGCAGGACACTAGTGTGCTGGTAAAAATAGAACAGAGTGTTTTTTTTAATCCTCACTGGAAGATATGTTTATTGATTTTTTATTTTTTTTTAGGGAGAGAGAGAGAGAGAGAGAGAGAGAGAGAGAGAGAGAGAGAGAGAGAGAGAGAGAGAGAGAGAGAGAGAGAGAGAGAGAGAGAGAGAGAGAGAGAGAGAGAGAAACATCAATGTGAGAAAGAAACATTGATTGGCTGCCTCCTGTACACATCTCCATCAAACCTTCAACTTAGGTATGTGCCCTGACCAGGAATCAAATCCACAACCTTTTGGTGTATGGGAAAACGCCCCAACCAATTGAGCTGCTGGGCCAGGGTGGAGCTGAGACTTTTTTTGATGGATTATACTGTACAGCATTCTCTATTTCCCCAATTGCATTCACATCCATGAACAAATTTGAGTCTAAAAACAAGCAATTGTATTAGGAGTTTGGGAATCAAAGCTTTGTTGCTATTGATCATGGAGAGATTTCTTAGCCTCATTTCTAGGTGAAAAATATCTGAGCTGATGCTTAAAAGTCTAGGCAGTGGTCAGCAAACTCATTAGTTAACAGAGTCAAATATCAACAGTACAATGATTGAAATTTCTTTTGAGAACCAAATTTTTTAAACTTAAACTATATAGGTAGGTAAATTGTTATTAACTTAATTAGGGTACTCCTAAGGCTTAGGAAGAGCCACACTCAATGGGACAAAGAGCCGCATGTGGCTCGCAAGCCGCAGTTTGCCGACCACGGGTCTAGGGTATGAATAATTGTTGGTCACTCTATATAGATGTAATAGAATGTGAAGTGTATTTTTAAAATATTCTTTTAAAGTTCTATAGAGGCCTAAACAGTTGAAGACAATACAACAGGCAGCAGGCCACATAATCAGGTTATGTTAAAACATTATATTTAATATTTAATCCTTAGTTCATCAATAACCTTGAGACTGAAGGTTTAAGGTGTGGATGGAGAAGATGGAACAGTTTTTCTACTGTGCTGAGTGCAAGAGCTATCAACCATCACTCTCACTGTGGGAAGGAGAGGAGTATTTCTCTTTTATCTAAAGCTAAATGAGATGAGTATTAAGAGAAGCATTTAAGAACTTGGCTGTGGCTTGAGTGGCCAGTAGTAGCAGAAAAGGGGGAAGAAAGAAGCTAAGGAGAGATTTATAAGTGACCATACAAAGAAGATCCCACCTTCACAGCTGTATCTGCCATTGGAGGGGCTCCTATAAGGAGACATCTTGAAGGCCCCAAAAAGGGGCCAATAAGAAAAAAAGCCCATCTTTGGCACTACTAAGCACAGGCATCAACAAAACCAGACTATTTTTTCTAAAACTCCTTGCCCCATCCCACCAATGACTGATTCTAGGGGAGTCTCCCAATGGTAGAAAATGAACAGGAAAATAAAATGGAGAAGGAAGAAGGAAGAATCAACCAAATACCTCTTCCCTTTAGTGAAGGAGCCCAAGCTGGGGGCAGAGAAGCTTGGACTAGAGTAAGAAACTTTTTGTTAGACTGGGTTGGAGTTATACTATCTTAAGAATGACCAGAAGAGTCATGAGCTATGCCTGAGATTGCATTCAGGGAAACAGTTTGCTGTGGCTTTAAAATGTATCAAGAGTCTTTGATATTCCTTCCTTTAAGTGATAGAGTTTAATTCCATTCCTTTTGCATGTGAGCTATACTTAGTGACTCTCTTCTAAGGAATAGAATATGGCGAAAGTGACCATGGATAACTAGGTCATAAAAGGCAACGCAGCTTCCTCCCTGCTTTCTCTCTTGGATCAGTTGCTCTAGGGAAAGCCAGTTGCCATGCCATGAGGACATTCATACAGCCCCATGAGGTCCATGTGATAAAGGACTGAAAGCCTCTTCCAAGAGATATATTGGTGACTTGAAGTGACAGTCCCAGCCCCAGTCAAGCCTTCAGATAACTGAAGCCCTGACTCATACCTTGAGTGCAGCCTCATCAGAGTCCCTGAGCCAGAACCACATGGCTAATGGCTAAGCCATTCTCAGATTCCTTTCAGAAATTTTGTAAAATAACAAATGTCTGTCATTTTAAGCTGCTAAGTTTTGTGTCATTTGCTATACAGAAAAGATAAATAATACAGAGTAGCATTAAATCCAGAAGAGCATTAAACAGAATAGAGATAAAGGAATGAAGTTGCTTCCTGATTATACCCTATCAAGCCCAGCGCAACCAATAAATCAGTTACACAAAAAGCAGGTTTAATACCTGAGGATTTTGACTTTGGTTTACTAAATATCTTTCTCAGTTGTTGTAATGAGTTTTACAAGTAGGAGGTACTAAGCTGTTTGCCAAATAATATGGGAAGGGCAATTATAAATAAAGTCCAACACCCCAAATAATGGGACAGAAGGTGGTTTATCATAGGTTAAAAGCAGTCCTTGGTTTCAGATTGAGTTGAATTTAGATACAGCCTTTCCCATTTACTAGATGTGTGACTTGAAGAAGTAACATAACTGTGGTCTCTGCTTCAGGTTCCTTAACTGTAAAACATAATAATAAGGAACAACAATTGTGGTGGTAAGACGATAAATTTTGATATTCTGTACAAGAACCACAACCGGTTAAAGTATAACACAACCACTATTTTTCCCTCCCCATCCAATCATAGGACCAGGGGCCTACGCATCACCTCTTCTTTCTGTGTTTCAAAAGTAACTGAAATGTCTACAGATATGGAGGAGACAATCTGGCAGGAGTGGAGCCATTGTTGTTTGAAGCTACAATGACACATGGTATTTTGCATAAAATTGAAAAAAACATCTTTCACCTATATAAAAAACACGGGTAGGGATGATGAAGATGATGGGAGGGAGGCTAAAGCCACTTCCTCCACACATGCACAGTCACACACACATACACTGAGCCCTCCTTTGGACTTGGCACTAACACCAAAAGGTATGAAATTTGCATAACACCAACTGGTACTAAATGTGCTTAGATTGGACTTTTTCTGAAAGTAGAGGTGGCAGGTCACAGATGCAGAGAAAAGGCAGGATCCCAGCTTACAAGAGAGTTTAATACAAGAGGATCACGAACATGAAAGGGCAATAAACATTTTTCTGTGTGTTCTTCAATAGTTTAAAGTCTCACCCCCATTGGTCTTAATTGAGTCTCAGACTCATCCCTGAACCAAATCATTGTAGTTGTTACATGATATATACAATATACTTGGGTTCACAAGCTAACCTCTAAATGGTTGTGAATCAGTCCCACCCAAACCCATATATTGAATATAAGGGTAACATGTTTTCCCTAAAGCGAAGTTGGACGTAGTACTGTCAAAGGTGGGGAGTGGACATCAAGCACAAAAACTAAGGCTGACTCTACAGGTGACTTTTCCCAAAGATGCATCTGACTTGTATGCTTTTCGTGGTGAAAAATAGACAAAGCTGGCTTCCTGAGTTTCACCATGACCCCAGAACCCCTCATTAAGAAATGTTAGTCATAAAGTCTTGGAAAATCAATATCCTTGAGGAACTGAGATAGCACATAACTCATTCCCTTGGAAACTTTTCAAAAGTATCACCTAGCTGATGCAGAGGAGGATTTCTTTGCCTACTAGAAATTGGGGGGAGGGGGGAAGTCAGAGGGAAAAAATCTGAGCTGCCTGACAATTACCCTCACTGTGCATCACTCACACCGCAATCATGCCCACGCCCCTGTGCCAGCACTCCAAGCACAGGCACACACGCTCACAGAAACCTCACACACACCTACCACCTCAGAGTCAGCCCACCAGGCTGACAATCACTCTGGCAACTGGGTACAACCAAAGCCTTCTTCCCCCACAGCTCATCATTTCCTAGGTTACCAGCTCCCCAACCCAGAGGCGCTGCAGAGAGGGAAAGGAAATGTCCCACAGACATACAGCAAACCTAGCTACATAGAAAATATGATCTCTGTAGGTGAAGAAGTCCTTCTACCAAACCCCCCCAGAGGACTGGCTGCAGGTGAGGAGCCTGCTGCTGGTGATTCACTTCCACTCTCCTTTCTGAAGCTCGAGATGCCAGAGGCATTGGCCAGATTTCAATTGGTGACTCCTAAGCCAAGGGCCATCCTAGCTTGTGCCTGAGTTAGAAGGCAAAATGAGTGTAGGCATTACTGGGAGAGATGAGCAGTGTGTGAGGAGGAGGAGAATGAAGACAGTGCCAGGAATTCCAAAGAGCAGTCCTCCCCCAGGGAGCTGAGCGCCAGGCTCTGTGGGATGGGCAGGAGACAGAAATAGCATCTCCTGGATCCCATGGGGCTGTAGTGGGTGGGCAGCTGGAAGCCTGGGTGACCCAGTTAGAAGAAAGCTTTCCGAGGGCTGGAGCTGGCCTCGTGTACAATGAATGTAATAGCAATGGTGATGATATTATTTCCTCCACTGTAAAATGATGATAACAATATTTAATTTCTCCCTCAGGGTAGTGTTGTGAGGATTAAACAAAGAGTTCATTAAACATCCAGAGCTCATTGAGTAGTGCCTGACTTACAGTAAAAGTTTAATAAATATTATTTAATAATAATAATGAGAAGGCAGCATGGCATAATGAAAAAAAGCAGACTTAAGTTCAAAACCTAATCCTACACTTATTCGTCCAACTCGACCTTGAATACCATCTCTGAGCTTTAGTTTTCTTACTTATTTCATGGGATATTTTTAAGATAATACACTATATATATGTGAAATAGCCTTTCCTGTTATGGATAAATACAATTTTAGTATTAGGTAGCAAAATCATCATCATCATCATCACCACCACCATTCACCTTTGTACTTTTTTCTTAACTATACATTATATCTCACTTTCCTTCACTCAATTCTGTATAGAATGTAGGCATTACCCTCATTCCCAGATTATAAAATTGGGGTCAGAATGGTTAAATTACTTGTCTATAACCAAACAATGAGGTGGAGGTATTTGGGATACATGTGCCCCTTGGATTCTTAAGATGCTGCTCACTGTATTTTGCCACAACACCTCTAAAGGACAGGTCCCATTCTAGACACTCTCCCAGGCTTGAAAATGATAAACACAGATGTATCCCAGGAAATCTTGTCAGCCGATCCTTATAGGTGACCTACAATCTATTTTAGGTCCTCATCTCTCCAAATATCACTTCTCTGCAAATGCATGCTTTCCAGCAAGGCCCAGGCTCCATCTAACACACATAGGTACCTTCTTATGCACCATTTGGAAGAAGCAATTTCTGCATAGCCTTCCAGAGTTTTCCTCTTGCCTCCTCCACTCTCCTCCCAATCTTAAAAAAGACTCTTTCAACCTCACAGCCAGCTGGGTGAGTCATGGGGGAGGAGGCTAGCTTTCTTCATCTCCCCCAAACAAGGACTCGTTTTATTTTGACTCTGGCATCCTGTGCACCTATGTATTAGCAGAACTGGGAGATGGTCCTGGGAAGTCCACAGCAGCAGGGGCAGGTGCCTCCATCCATGCGTCAGGAGGATCCCAAACCCCTCCAAGTTCTAACGCCTCCCTCCCTCTCCTGAGGTAACATTCCACTTGGAGTACAATCTAGATTATTCTACCATTCGAGAATTCTTCATTTTTCTCAATAAAAATACTGCTCATGAAATGGTCTCTTGATATTGATGTGGGTGTCAAAATGTAGGTTTGTTTGATGAGTGCTCTAACACATAAGCAATTTTTTATAGCAAATGTTAAAAAAAATAAAATGCTTGGAAATCAACTAGTTATGTAGTTTAACTGTACACGGCTGATAAGAAAGATCTATCCTTAAAATAAAGTGTCAGATCTGACAAGATAAGGAAATTCAGAGAAGGATTTCAAAGGCACACAAGTGATACCAAGGCTTGATGTTGCTCATCTGACATACAAAATGAGTCATATTGATCAGAGACTTTTCTAGGAGAAATCAGAGGTAAAACCAAGCAGTGAAAGGTTGTTATTTGCTTAAATGCTGTGTGTTGCAAATTAGAAAGGTAGTACTCATTTTCAACAACATCCATTAGTCTCCTACCTAGCTCAAATTCTCTGACCAGAATTTATAAGAACAAACCATTCAGCAGTCAGAAAAGTATAATTTTTAAAATGGTTTCAGAACCAACTCTTACAATTTCTTTCTTTTGCTTGACCCACACCTTAACCTGAAAATCTTACCCTCCAAATGAATCCCAGATTTGTGTTCTCTGTTTATGTTCCTCATTTCAGGTTAATGTTACTCGGTTAGGGAATGCCTCTGGCCATTAGAGCTGTGAGAAGTGAAGATTTATGTTTGTTTGACACATGAATAGGCACTTGTGGTTCAAGTTCCACCAGAAATTAGTCATTGTGACCACGGGCAACCCATTTTCACTCTCTAGGATACACTTGTCTCGTTCATAAGCAAAGGCCATGGAGCAGAGTAGGAGTTGTCAGTTGAAGAATCTACAGAAATCTACAGAGATAAACACAGAAGGTTCTCGGGGGAAACAGAGTCACATATCTGGGTTTTAGGAGGTAGGCAATGCCCAGCTTCAAAGGAGCAGCAGTTTTACTGATTAACTTTATCAGTAGATAGAATTTTGACCTTCAATTATTCATTCATTCAGTAAACACTTTTTGGAAATTTGCTATGCATAGGATATAGTCATATGGTCATAAGAATACAAACACAGGCAAGAAAAACATTTCTACCCTTTTGGAGTGTATATTCTGATGGGAGAGGCAAACAGGAAACAGGAAAATTTTTAAGACATCATTTTAGGTAAGAATGAGTGTTATGAAAACAATAAAGATCTTCGTCGCCAGCAGTATGAGGACTATGAAAAAACACAGCCCAGGCAAGTGCAGGGTCATTCCAAACTCTATGGCCTCCCATCCACAGGATACGAATAGATCCCTGAATGGAGACATAAACATGCTTAACACTAATGCTTCATGAGGAAGTAAAGAAATAAAGAAAATAGACAGTAAACTGAAACCTGAATTTTACTCGATAAGCCAAAGAGAAAGCTGAAGTTCTTCTACAGCAGATGCCAATATGGTGTGTACCTCTGCATTAAGCCAAGATTCTCAAAAGGAAGAAAAGGCTCCCCAAAGAGTAGGACTAGCTGGCTCTAGGCAAGAAGCAAATACAAATATCCCCTAGAGCATCCCTAATTCATAGCCTCAGGATTTCACATTTAAAGTTCAACCAAACATGATCTTTTACCTCAGTGAGAATTATAACTACAGAATATAAAAAATATATGAAAAATTCAAAGAACTAAAAAGACAGACTAAAAGAGAAGTAAGCAACAAAATACTATCAAAATGAGTCAGTTGGATGAAAAAGAAAAAGACCAAACCTCTGCTGAAAACAAAAAGAACTATGCTGAAATCTTCTTAAACATGTTTTGTTTTTTGTGTTGTTGTTTTTTTAATTGAAAAGATAGAAAGGATTTGCAGGGACTTCTCAACTTACAGTCATCCTATGCCAGGAACCCCAAGACACATTCAGATGGTCTATGAGGTTAGAAGTATTTTCATAATAATACTAAAGTATTATTTTTCTTTTCACTGGATATATATATATATATATTTTTAATCCTCACCTGAGGATATGTTTTTATTGATTTGAGAGAAAGAGAGGAATAGAAAGAGAGGGAGAGAGAGAGAAAAAAAATGATGTGAGAGAGAAACATCACTCAGTTGCCTCACACACCCCAACTGGGATCCAAACTGCAACCCAGGTATGTGCCCTAACAGGGAATCAAACCCACAACCTGTTGGTGTATGGAACAATGCTCAAACTAACTGAGCCACCCAACCAGGGCTGGGTTAACATTTGTAATGTTGGTACAAAAAAAAAAAAATGTGTGAGGGACAGGTAAACCACTGGTACCTTAGCCCAAATCAAGGCAGTAGCCTCAATAGTACTCAAATTACTGGCATTCAAAAGCCAGTTTCACTTAGGAATACCTTAAAATGGGGGGAGGGAAGGTGCTAGAGAGCAATCAAAGGACTTGTATGCATAACCAATAGACACAGCCACTGGGGCGGTGGGGGCTTGGAGGGTTGGGAATGCCTGGGGGAGCGGGGATTCAAGCGGAGGGGAAAAGGAGACATATGTAAAGCTTTAGGCAATAAATTTAAAAAAGAATACCTTTCAGTGAATAGTTAAAAAAGTAATAACTTTTAGGATTTTGTGTGATGAAATGGGTGGAACGCATTACGCATTTTTGATGCATACTAAAGTATAATGTTTGCTGAGAGGAAAAACACAATGTGTTATTTGAGCTATGAGCTCTACTAACTGCTTTTTTGATGGATCGCCATTTTTACTTGAAAGAACAGATAAACGATGACTATTTGGACGTGGGTGTTTTCCAAGATTTTTCTTGAAAATGAATGAAACGAGCCTGTCACTTCAAGGAAAGCAAGTAACAGTATTCGTTGCCAATGATGAAGCCTAAGATTTAAGCAAAAACTAAAATTTTGGAAAACTTGTATCTGCTACCATGAGCTTAACAGCCTCCCTATACATAAAGGTTTTTCTGTTATCAGTGGTGGTATTAACAAATGCAATTTAAAAAAAATTCATATACTTTATTTTTTGAGGGAATTTTGGGATTTAGAGAGAAATTGAGTAGATAGTACAGAGAGTATTTATATACTCCCTCTACCCCTGAGTGTTCCTTATTGTGAACATCTTGTATTAGTGTGGTACATGTATAAGTTGATGAACCAATATTGATACATTACTATGAATTAAATTCCATAATAAATATTAAGGTTCACTCTGTGTGTTGTAGAATTCTATGTGTCTGGACAAATGCATGTTAACATGTACCCACGTTATAGGATCATGCAGAATAGATTCACTGCCCTAAAAATCCTCTGTGCTTCACTTATTCATCCCTTTTTCTCTCCCCCAAATTCATGCTCTTTTTATTCTCTCTTTAATTTTGCCTTTTCCAAAATTTCACGATAGCTAGAATCATATAGTATGTAGATATTTCATACTGGTTTCTTTCATTTAACAATATGCATTTAAATTTTCTCCATATATTTTTGTGCCTTGATAGTTAATTTCTTTTTTTTTTTCTTTTTTTTTTTTAATTAAATCTTTATTGTTCAGATTATTACATTTGTTCCTCTTTTTTCCCCCCATAATTCCCCTCCTCCCAGTTCCAACCCCACCCCTGCCTTCCCCCCCCACCCCCTGTCCTCACCCTTAGGTCCCCAATTTTGGCCCAGTTCCTCCCCCA
>NW_006283770.1:2009513-2015775 GCF_000327345.1 Myotis davidii | reverse complement strand
GCCTTCAGCACTGCGCCTCCTCTGAGTGTCCGTATGCGTTACTCTTTCCTCCTAGTTGTAGGACTTCCACTCAGCCACCGTTCCTGTGGGTCTGGATGATGTCCCTTCCGTCTTTTAGTTTCACTTTTGAAATGGTTGTTCGAGGAGGCAAACTCCGGCGTTAACCTATGCCGCCATCTTGGTTCTCTCGATAG
This sequence comes from Myotis davidii, assembly GCF_000327345.1. Classification (NCBI taxonomy): domain Eukaryota; kingdom Metazoa; phylum Chordata; class Mammalia; order Chiroptera; family Vespertilionidae; genus Myotis; species Myotis davidii. The sequence goes on along the minus strand of NW_006283770.1, from coordinate 2,015,581 downwards.
TTAATTTCTTATACAATATTTTACTCCATTGTCTATATATACCAGAGTTTACATATCCATTCATTTACTGAAGGACATCTTGGTTGCTTCCATTTTAGGAAATTATGAATAAAGCCTCTGTAAAATCTGTGTGCAGACTTTTGTGGGAATGTCAGTTTCAACTCATTTGGGTAAATACCGAGGAGTGCAATTGCTAGATTGTATGATAAGACAATGTTTTACTTTGTAAGAAACTGACAAACTCTTCCAAAGTGGTTGTACCATTTTTCACTCCTTAGATGGAATGAGAGTTCCTATTACACAACATCCTTGTCAGCATCTGGTGTGGTCAAATTTTTAGATTATAGTCATTCTAATAAGTATGTTGTGGTATCTCACTGCTTTAATTTGAAATTCCTTAATAATATGATGTGGAACATCTTTTCATAGGCTTATTTGTCATCTGTATATCTTCTTTGGTAAAGTGGCTTTCAGATCTCCTGCCCATTTAATAATTGTTATTGTTGCTGTATTTTTTTTCTGAGTTTTAAGAGTCCTTTGTATATTTTGAATATAAATTCCTTATCATGTACGTGTTTTGCAAACATTTTCTCCTAGGCTGTGGTATGTGTTTTTTGTTCTCTTAATTGTATTAATTGCAGAGCAGCAGTTTTATTTTTAATGAAGTCCAACATCAATTTTCTCTCAGGGATCGTGCTTACGGTGTCATATCTGAAACCTCATTGCAAACAGGAGGTTACCTGAATTTCCTACTCTATTATTACCTAGATATTTTATAGTTTGGCATTTTACATTTGGGTCTATGATACATTTTGACTTAATTTATGGAAAGGATACAAGGTCTAGGTCTAGATTCCTGTTTTTACATGTGGGTATCCAATTGTTCCAGCATCATTTGTTGAAAAGATTGTCCTTTCTACATTGAATTGCCTTTGCCTTTGTGAGAGATCAGTCAAATGTACTTGTATGGGTATATTCCTGGACCCACTACTCTGTTCCATTGATATATTTATTTATTATCCTATATAATAAAAGCCTAATATGCTAAGTGTCTGGTTGATCGGTGTTCAACCAATCAAAGTGTAATATGCTAATGATATGCTAAGGCCTCTCAACCACTCACTATGACATTTACTGACCACCAGGGGGCAGACAGTCAACCAGCCACTATGACATGCACTGACCACCAGGGGGCAGATGCTCCAACTGGTAGATTAGCTTGCTGCTGGGGTCCAGCCAATTGGGACTGAGCAACACATCCTGGAGCCCTCCTGTGGTCCCTCCTTGGCTGGCCAATCTCCCGTGTCTCTCTCTGGCTCCAATCGTGCACCAGTGAAGTCCCTCAGCCTGGCCTGTACCTTGTCTCAATCCAGGAACCCTCGGGGGATGTCAGAGAGCCTGTTACAGCCAATCTCACAGGGGGAGCGCTGCTCAGCCAAAAGCCAGGCTCAGGACTGGTGGGCGAATTGCGGTGGTGGGAGCCTCTCCCACCTCCACGGCAGCACTAAGAATGTCCAACTGATGGCTTAGGCCCACTCCTCGGGGCGAGCAGGCCTAAGCCATCAGTCAGACATTCCCCTAGGGCTCCTGGACTGTGAGGGGCGCAGGTTGAGCTGAGGCACCCTGCCTCCGAGTGCATAAATTTTGTGCACTGGGACTCTAGTTTCCTATAATTAGTCCACCTTGATTACTAGGATGACCTTCCGAACGAAGCTGGGTCTGTGAGGGAAGCCTGAGTCCCAAGAGCCTGCTGGTGGCCAGAGGGAAGTCTTTGTCTGGTGCCAGAGGGAAGCCCATGCCGGCAGCTCGGGGAAGGAAGGCCCACTCTTACATGAATTTCATGCATGGGCCTCTAGTGGTTTTATAAAAAGTCTTAAAGTCAGGTCAAGTCAGCCTTCCAACTTTGTTCTTTTTCTTCAGCATTCTGTTGGTATTTGAGACTTTTTCCTTTCCATATACATGTAAATTATTCCTTTAGAATAAATTTATCTAAATCTACAAAATAACTTCCTAGGATTTTGACTGGGGTTGAATTGATCTATAGATCAAGTTGGGAAGACATAACATCTTAATAATCTTCCTATCCATGAACACGAATATCTCTCCATTTATGTAGACCTTAATTCCTTTCATCCATTTTCTAGTTTTCCTCATATAGATTCTTTACATATTTTATTACTTCTATGCTTAAGTATTTTTTACCTTTTCTGGTGCTAATAAAAATGGCATTGTATTTTTAATCCAAGTTCAAATTGTTCCATTTCTGGTGTATAGGAAAACATTGACTTTTGTATATTAAACATATATCTTATAGCTTTACAATAATTGTTTACTAAACCTAGGAGTTTGGGTTGTTGGTTTTGAGGGGGTTGTTCTATAGTTTGTCATTACTTGGGGTTTTCTACATAGACAACTGTGAACAAAAACAATTTATTTCTTCTTTCCAATCTCTCTACCATTTATTCCCTTTTCTTTTCTCACTGCCTTAACTTGGACAACTCCCCAATTATTTAGAGAGCATGCTCCAGGAATGATGAAAAATTGACTATAATGTATTTTATTTCTTAACCAGAAGAGATTTTAAAAAAGAAGTGTCACTATAGTAACTTAATCTTTTGTGATATTGATTTACTTTTGATACAGCTAACTGGAAAAGTTTATAGTACTCGTATATATGCAGCTATAAAGGAAGTTAATTTTAGGGAGAAGGAATTCTCTGTATTAACTTACAATCTAAGAATAGGCCTTGTACTTACCTAACATAGCATCCCAGGATCTCCTATATGATCATACCCTCTGGTAACAAAATTAATGTCACCTAGACATTTAACATAATGCATTACATTGGATTAAATGCAGAGATGGTTTATACCGGGAACTAATACATATGTTTGGCAGCAGTTTTATTCGTATGGGAAGAAACAGCAACTGAAAATATCAGTGTCAACTGGGTGACTATAACTATATCATGAGATCTCATTTCACAACACCAGAGGTAAAACCGCAGGAGGCTAATTCTGCAATCACAATTTAGGCAAAGCTCCAACATTGCAAATTGCTCAATTCCGTGTAAATAGGAATAGGAAACTCTATGAGGGGTTTGGAGAAAGAAGGGGAAGCATAAGCCATTATTCCACCTTATTATAAAATAAAAGGTTTTGTCTCCTGAAAATCAGGAGCAGTCATTGAAGTTGTAGTTACAGTGTAAAGAATGACTTCCCCTAGGAAATCCCTCCTCTTTTTATTCAGGAACAGCAGGGCAGTCTTGTTCTGCCTTCCTTATTTCTGTTAATTCCTTCCAGGTTACCTCAGTCAGCAGCATGGGCACTGAAGTATGAGAAACTAAACTGGAAGGCCACTTAGCTGGGTGATCCTGGGCAAGTTACCTAACTTTTCTAATCCTCTGTTTCTTCATTTGTAAAAGTAGGAAAATGGGTGGATCTACTTTAGAGTGTTCAAAGGATGAAATGAGCTAATAATGCTTGTAAAATGCATAGCATGGTACCTGGCACATAGTAAGATCTATATAATATTATTGTTGATATTAATACTAATGTCACTGCTGGGTTTTTGTTGTTATTTTCATCTGTCACATCCTCCCTCTTTCTCTGTCTCTACCTTGTGACAGACCTGGGGTGTCCATTACCTGGCCCACTCAGATAGCATCTATTCTGTAGTCTTCTCTTCTGTTTTATTTTACACACAAATGCCAAGTTAATCTCTCTAAAGCATACCCTGTTTAAAACCTTTATTGGGGCCATAATGTCTACAGAAAAGAGTTTACACTTTTTACTCTGGCACTCGGGGCTTCCATAACTTCACCATAACCTTCAGCTCTAAATGCTCTCCCTGCCATGTATTTAAGTTGCAGCCAGACAACAGGACAGCCAAGCTCAGACTTGATTGAGCTTCACAGTTTCCCAGAATGGTCAGGAGGGAAGGCAGCCAGATGGGGAGGGTAAACTCCATCCAGAGGAGCATGCCAAGGTTTAAAACTCCAGAAAAGAAGCCAGATCTGTAGACAAGGCCAAGGGTTAAATTGGGGATCCGGAATGATAAATAAAGCCAAGATGGCCTGTGGAGGGATTGGGCCGAAACAAGCTCTCCAACATGCCCGAAGGGTCCCGGATTACGAGAGGGTGGTTCTCGGGTGACGCACCCTGGAATAGGGCTCCCTCCTCTCTGGTTCTGGGTGCATCACCCAAGAACCACAGCTGACAAGTCACTGCAGATTGGCAGCTCCTGAATTGAGCGTCTGCCCCATGGTGATCAGTGCACATCACAGCTACTGGTTGGATGGTCGGATGGTCACTTAGGCTTTATATATATATATACAGAGAGAGAGAGAGAGAGAGAGAGAGAGAGAGAGAGAGAGAGAGAGAGAGAGAGAAGATATAGATATATATATAGATATAGATATATAAATATAATAGATATAGATAGACATGGATTTACCAAAAATATATATATTAGAATGTTAACACTGGTTAAGGATTATAGGCAATTCAACTTCTTTTTCCGTGTATGTAAGTGCCAATTTTGTGAAGGAGTCTGTATTAAGAAAAACAAAAACTGGGTAAACCAAATACCTGTGCCACATAATTAATCAAGAAGAAATTAGTAGTTGAAATTCCCAAATCTGCTGATTACATAACAGGAATTTAAGAAGCAGACTCAGTTACATAAAAAACTCTAGCTTCTGAACAAATATACTGATTCTTAAGTCAAACAGTAACAAATGAATGTGAGAGAATAAAAGACATTATCCCACCTACAAATTCAAATCCATACCTCATATGACTATTACTTCCCTTGGATATAGACACGCAATACATTTAGAGCACTTTTGCAGACATAGATGCATTAGGTCACAAAGAGAAATTTCAGAGCAGAACTAAATAACATACAGATATTCTTGTGACTAATATGAGGTCTAATACACTATATAGAACACTTAATTGCTTGGGAGTTTTAAAAGTTTTTAAGCCAAATAACATTTTATATGACATATTAAGAACATCTGACTGTTTTTGAAGACTAATTAAAAATATTTACAAAGATACTAAATTCTCTACTTTGATTGAGCAGTATCACCATCTCCTAACAGATAAAGGAGCCAAACCAAAACCAAGAACAATGGCAGGGGGGTGGGGAGTGGAAGAATGGGAGGTAAGAAAGAACATAAAGAAAAAATTAGTTTTTAAGCAGTAGAGATTCATTTTTAGAGAAAGAAAGGTATTTTTCTTCCTTCTTTACATGTTTTCGTACATAGCACTATCCACAAAATCCACTGTTAATATGACATCAGGGACTAATTAAACATATAAAACCAAGAACTCTTTAGAAGTATTTAAATATATTTTGAAGATAAAATTAAAATTTAAAAACTCAAAACTTTAGAACATGGAAAAAGCATGTGTAAGAGATATTGTACCCAAATATGAATTTTTGCCTTGTCACTCGCTAAACCAAAATAGAGAATGTACAATAGAAAATGGTCTGAAAAAAGTGGGGAAAAAGGGAGAGAGAACTCATTAGAATGGATTGATCGGGTTTGGACTCTGGTGGCTTGCCAAACAAAAGAAAAGCAAGCAAGAAACAAAGCAAGCAAGCAAGAAGCAAGTCCCACATTCCATTTAAAATGATTTATTATTTATTAAAGGATTCTAGATATAGCTGAACCTTCTCTGACTTTTTTTTGGTCCCTGACTTGAATCCAAAATTGCTCTGATAGATGGATCAAAAGCTATACTGTTTCTGGCCAGTTTCACTTCTATCTCTATGTACTGGGCTATCATTCTGTTTTATTACTCCTACTGTTTTATTGCTCCTTTCAGTAATAATCCTGATTGAATTACAGCAATACCCATGGTACCTTCCAGAGCACAGAGAACTAGGTGTGTTTCCCATATCCTCTAAATGATAAAAAAAAAAAAAAGGCCTGGCATTAAGACCAGCCTGAAGCTATCCATGCTGTAAAAGTGCCATGTGGGCTCCCTAAAGTGGACGTTCCATCCATAAATAAAAACGACAAGCAAAACTGTCTGGTTTTCTGTTAGAAAATTTCC
>NW_006283770.1:1990714-1991902 GCF_000327345.1 Myotis davidii | reverse complement strand
TGGCCTTCATTTAAAAGTGCCTTCTTTGGAGAAACCAAAAGAGTCGAGCAGTTGTGAACCATCAAAGGGCAGGGAGTGAAGTCTGCAATGCTGAGGGCTAGAAAGAGGGAGCTCAGCTACCACCATCATAAGAAGCACAGATCAGTGAGGGAGCTGGAGGAGCCCAAAGAGCTGCCTCTTCCTTTCTCCCTGCCCAGCTGCCCACAGAGAGGGAGGGCATGGCTTTTCTGGCCATGGGGGCTCGGCTCCCTTTCCCCACACATAGCTAAGGCTTTGGGGAAGGGGCAGCAGAGTAACCTGTATGTTCATTACATCACCTGGCCCCTGCGATCCTGACAGGAATGGACCTGGCTTTCCCTCAAACCCAGAGCAGCTCGCCTGAAACCTGCTAGAACTTACCCTCGGACCCAGAGCACTGCGCCCAGTGCATGCTAGAACTTCCTCTTCATCCCAGAGGAGTCCATGGGGCACATGCCAGAACTGAGACTTGAGGCCATAGTCTACTCTGGAGAGTAGCCTGGTATCTGCATTGGGGTAGGAGTGGGGTCAACAGAAAAGAGTGGTTTGGCCAGGACGACTGTGAGAGCCTTGAGGAAGCCTCACCCACCTCCATCAGGGAGAGGCTGAGCAGAGCCAGGGGCACTCTCTTCTTCACCTGAGGTTCAGGTAAAGACCCACAACCAGCTACCATGCAAAGTAGAGTAGCCTAAATCTGGTGAGTTTAAGACTTTTTATGTGACTACAGCTAGGACTGCCAAAATGTGCTTTCATTCAATTCTGTCTCTAGGATGTGAAGAGCCAAGGCAGTTCAAAATATGACTTAAGTAGGATTGGGAAAATTACATATTGCATAAAAAATTATTACTGTAACATGCAGCAATGGGAATGTTCATCACAGTCCATTTTTGTAACATAAAACTGGAAAACATATATGTATATAAAATTACTAAGAGGAATATATTAAATGCTTAATATTGGTGATTGAATTTTACATTAACATATTCATATTTATATATGTAAATATGCAAATGTCTAACATATTTATGTATTATATATTTATATATGCTTACACATAATATGTATTACATATAACATATGTTTGTTGACTAAATATATATCTATGTATGTGTATATGCATATACATTTAGACAGATATAGAATAGATATAGATAGATATAGATATAGATA
>NW_006283770.1:1977964-1989459 GCF_000327345.1 Myotis davidii | reverse complement strand
CACATTCTGTTTTATTACTCCTACTGTTTTATTGCTCCTTTCAGTAATAATCCTGATTGAATTACAGCAATACCCATGGTACCTTCCAGAGCACAGAGAACTAGGTGTGTTTCCCATATCCTCTAAATGATAAAAAAAAAAAAAAGGCCTGGCATTAAGACCAGCCTGAAGCTATCCATGCTGTAAAAGTGCCATGTGGGCTCCCTAAAGTGGACGTTCCATCCATAAATAAAAACGACAAGCAAAACTGTCTGGTTTTCTGTTAGATGACCTCCTATTGATCCTTGCACACATTCCGCCCATTCTCTTGAGTCCAGTTTACATCTCGCCTCTGACCACCAAAGCCCACATCTACCTCACAGGGCTTTGAATTCATGTGGTATCTGTTCCATCCATTGGGCACTTCCCTCGTATGGCCTTGCATTGATATTTATTTTTTTCTATGAACATATTTTGCTATTCTCTCTGGACTAGTGTCCCCAGCAAGAAACAGGACTTGTTAAGCAGCTTTCTATACAAGGCTCTGCTTAAGTGGCTCTTACCTTTTCAGGTAAGGCCTGTCCATGTCTGTCTATAACACTATCCAGACAGGTTCTTTAAGTTATCACTTTATAAATTCTAAAAAGAAAAAAAAGAATGGTAGCTTGGTCAGTAATTCAGCAAATGTTGATTGAACATTTACTATGTACCAGGTGTTGTTGACATGAAAGATTTAGAAGATACAGACCGTGCCCTGAAGGAGCTCAGACTATTGAGAAGGGAGTCACATAAGTAAGGATTATAGTAAAGGATATAATAACAGGGAATCCTGACACCAGGCTTTAGAGCAGTGGTTCTCAACCTGTGGGTCGGGACCCCTTTGGCTGTCAAACGACCCTTTCACAGGAGTCGCCTAAGACCATCCTGCATATCAGATATTTCCATTACAATTCATAACAGTAGCAAGATTACAGTTATGAAGTAGCAACCAAAATAATTTTATGGTTGGGTCGCAACATGAGGAACTATATTTAAAGGGCCAGAAGGTTGAGAACCACTGCCTTGGAGGATTTTACTATATATTGAGACATAAAATGTATGCAGGGAGGTCCTACGTTAGAATCCCTGAGTCTTCTCAATAAAGGGCTATTGAAAAGTAAACCCTTAAGCCACGAGGATCTCATATTGAGTGGCCCTCCCCGTTGCTGAATCTTGTTTGGCCCCCATGTTGTTCTCATCCCATGACAAGCCACATAGGAGTGTTGCTTTCTTATATTAAGGCCATTATTGAAATTGCAGCAGGGATTTTTGTTCTCCATCAAAGATTTCCAAAGTTCAGATTTAAAATATAGAAGCATTTTCCCATGTATCATGTCTCTAGCTGCAATGGTCAGATTTTCTCTTTGTGTAGGACTAGGTCTCCCCATCTCTCCCTGAGCGGGTTGTGTGCTGGGGCCATTCAGCCCCTCTGCCTTTGAACTTAAGATTTCTCCTGAAGTTGTAATTCCCGACGGAAGGGAATTATTTCATTCTTGAGGAAGAGGGGGCGATGCAGTGGTAGAGTGACTTCATTAGTGTCCTGGCTGCAAAAAACAAACAAACACAAAAACAAAACAAAACAAACAAAACTCTCCAATTCGCTAGAAAAATAAGTACTAAAACAAATTCCTTTGTAACACTGGTTTGTTTTGTCTTACCGAGCCCTCCCCCAATGCAGCCATTTGTGGGTATTTAGGCTCTTTAGAGATGAAATGATGGGAAAGCTTTATTTTAAACTTCTTTCAAATAACCCACTTTCACCATATCCCCAAGCACCTACTACAGTGCATAGTCCACACTTAATAAATATTTGATTGACTGATTTGTAATTGTTTCTATAGAAATTTTCATGAGTCTTTAATGCAAGTTTTTATCATACAAAAACCTATTTTTATGCCCATCATCATCGAGTCCAGGCCTGTACTGGCCAATACGGTAGGTACTGGCCACATGTGACTAGGGAGCATTTAATGTCATTAGTTCAAGTGGAAATATGCTAGACACACCAACTTTCACAAACTGAGTACAAAGAACATAAAATATCTTGTGAAAAAATGTTTACATTGGTTACATATTGTATGCATGAGAATATTTTGGGTTAAAGTGAAAAATTAACTTTACTTTTTTACTTTTACTGTTTTACAAACATCCTTAGTAGAAAGTTGAAAACGACATGTGTGATTCACATTATTTCTCTACTGGACAGGTCTGGTCCAGATAAAATGAGATTACTTTTTTTTAAAAATCCAGATAATTTGTTCATTTTTCACAGTAAGCCCCCAAAGAAAAGAACCCAGGTGGGATCCATCTGAAGCAGCGCTCAGTCAATATATTAACATGATACAAGATCTGGGGAAACTACTGCGTGAAGCCTGGGACCAGTTAAGAAGAGACTTGGAAGAGACTGCAGAGTTTCCATGAGGACTTCTTACATCTCTTCTGCCATAGCTTTAGTTGGTATCTTAACACCCTGACTCAGAGCCCTACGGAAAATTGTGGTAGGATACACAGTCTAGTTGGCAGTGAGAAACACTGGGGCTTACAGCAGACATGGGAGTTGAGACTGTTTGTTGAGAATGGCCTTAAGTTACAATCACAAGAAATAAAACCTATTCAGTGAAGCAAAGTTAGAGGTAAACCAACTAGGTGAATACAAATGAAAGCTCTCAACAGTTTCAGATTAGCTAGAAGATAGTCATCAAGCCTATAAAAGCATTTATGTTTCACTTCTCTGTTTCATTAATTCATACTTTTAATATTAATATTTTTCATATTTTCCATTGAAACTTATCTATTTGATAGAGAATTTTCTTGAGCAAGGAGGGAAAAAAATCCCTTCTTTAACTTAACAAAATATTTTGATAAATATGACAATTCATCCTTTATGTTAAACCATTACCCTCTCTTTCTACTTTTGTTGTTATTAATCCTCAGCTGAGGATATTTTTTCCATTGATTTTTAGAGAGAGTGGGAGAGGGAGGGACAAAGAGAAACATTAATGTGAGAGACACACAACAATTGGTTGCCTCCTGCACACCCCAACTGGGGCCAGGGAACCTGAAACCAAGGTATGTGCCCTTGACCAGAATCAAACCTAGGACCCTTCAGTCCAAGGCCGACACTCTATCCACTGAGCCAAACCAGCTAGAGCTCTTTCTTAACTGGGGCTCTTTCTTTGTTCATTGCACAGGTCATCTCATAAAATATAGCACTTTATCTTTGAGAAAATTCTGAAGTCTTGCTATTTATTTTAGACAATTACTAAAGTAATTGGGACAATCACTTTAAAGTCTCTGGCACTGTTTTGTCATCTGTACAATAAGTGTAGCAATGCCTTCTATGTTTCCATTACTCAGCCATCCCATAGTAAGTGACAGTCTCCTAATAAAAAAGAGGAGAGAAAAACATGGATATCTGAAAGAATTTGTGTTTGAAAGTTAAGCCTGATATGAACACTGCCACTTTCTGACTTAGGAAGGTTACCTAACCTCTCTGAACCTTGGCTTCCTTTGTTTTAAAAAAATGTAATAGTTTATATATCTTGCAAGATCCCTGGAGGATTGATTGAGACCATTATGTGATCTTAATACAGAACCTAACCAGTAATAGGCACTCAAACCAAAGTAGCTGTTATTTAAAACCCATGTTCTCAACAATGAGGCTGATATTCTGATATGTGTGTACACATATATATAGATAACAAATAGGTATTAATTAGGTATAGAGATAGATTAAATGACTGATACTATTCCTACCTCCAGTCAACTCACAGAAGAGAATTGCTAATGGGTCTAGTCTAGCCGTGGGCAAACTACAGCCCGCGGGGTGGATCCGGCCCGTTTGAAATGAATAAAACTATTGAAAAAAAAGACCGTACCCTTTTATGTAATGATGTTTACTTAGAGTGTTAGTTCACACAAACACTCCATCCATGCTTTTGTTCTGGCCCTCCGGTCCAGTTTAAGAACCCATTGTGGCCCTCGAGTCAAAAAGTTTGCCTACCCCTGGTAGTCTCAATGGCATTTTTTTCTCTTTCACTAAATATAAGTAAATTCATTGTAAAACATCATGGGTTAAATGGAACTTTGTGCATAATGCTAGATTTTCTTAAGTGAACTTACAATTGGGAAGCACAAAGGTAGGTCACTATAAGGAGCTGCCAAGAAAAATGTTCACATTCCCTCTGCAGGATTCTGGACAATGCCCTAGAGGAACAAAAACTTCCACCTGGTTAAAACTTTCAAGAGCCACAGAGTTAATCACATGGACCTCTCCTCGGCTTTCTGAATTAACCAGAAAGAGGTTTCCGCATCACCCCGACTCTTAGGGGAAAAATCACCTCTCTCATGAATACATTTATTATTGTTTCTTAATAGAAAAAAATAAATAAGGAAAGAATAAAAGGAAGGAGGAAGAAGGGAAGGATGGAAGGTAAAAACTAATCAAAGATTCCTTTGCTGGGTCTCTATTCAGACATTTCCTGTTGTCTTCTTCCTTCAGTATGTTCATCAATAACAGTTTAGTGCACCTTAACCAGAATTTGTGCTCTCCCAGTAACATGTGAGTTTTAAAAACAGGTCATTGTTGTTGTTTTACAAAGGGAGTTAACTTGTAAAGAAATTTTTTAAAAAATAATTAAAAGTCCAGCTGCCATGGTTTTGCTTTATCCTGCACAAATTTTTATAAATATGTCCTTTACTAAATTTCTTTAAATTAACCTGTTTTGAATATACATCTACTTCTTGCTGATATCCGAACCAATCCATGGACTAAGTAACCAGCTTTTATATTCTATCTTAAAAGTCTCAATCTGTCACCAATCCTATACCAGTGGAGGCCCATTGGACCATTGCAAAAATTACCCAACTAGTCTCCCAGGCAAACCTTTCCAGTGAGTCCTATACCCAATAGCCTGATTAATCTTTTCAAATGACAAATTTGATATTATTTTCCTCCTTAAAGCCTTTAATTTATACCTTTGACCACCTTCTTCCAGTTATAAGATAAACCGGTACTGGGGAAGTAATGTACATGAATATAGTTAACACTGTCACATGGCATATTTGAAAGTTGCTAAGAGTTCACATCACAAAGAAACTTTTTTATAACTATACTAATGGCCTGGTGCACAAAGTTCGTGCATGAGGGGTGGGTTTCCTCAGCCCAGCCTGAACTCTTTCCAATCAGGGACCCCTTGGGGGATGTCTGATTGCTGGTTTAGGCCCTCTCACAATCTGGGACCACTGGTTCCTAATTGCTCATCTGCCTGCCAGCCTGATCTCGCCCCCAACTGCCCTCCCTTGCAGGCCTGATCTTGCCCCCAACTGCCCTCTCCTACAGGCCTGATATCAGCCCCAGTTGCCCTGCCCTGTCAGCCTTATCTTGCCCCAAACTGCCCCTCCCTGCCAGCCTGATCTTGCCCCTAACTGTATCTTCCTGCCTGATCACCCCTAACTGCCTTCCCCTGCTGGCCTGATCTCACCCCCAACTGCCCTCCCCTGCAGGCCTCATCTCTCCCTCAACTGCCCTCCCCTGCTGGCCTGATCTCACCCCCAATGGCCCTCCCCTGCTGGCCTGATCTAGCACCCAACTGCCCTCCCCTGCTGGCCTGATTGCCTAACTGCCTCGCCCTCTCCTGCTGGCCTGATCGCCCCTAACCACCTCTGCCTCAGCCCCCACCACCTTGGCTTTGTCCAGAACGAAGTCAGATGTCCAGAAGATGGCCGGTCAACTCAGCCCAATTAGCATATTACCCTTTTATTAGTATAGATAGATTATATAGGATAAGACTGCTTAAATGGGGGCAGGGAGGAGGGACTTTTTCAGCAGAAGGAGATGCTCTTGGCAAACAAAAATACATAATCTCTATATCTGGACTGATAGCCAGCCATACCACTATACTGCCAAACCGGCCATTAAAAAACTGAACCACTTTCTTACACCTTACACCAAACAGCTGTTGCCCTTAAAACCCCTCCTCAGCCCCCACCTTAGGGTCTGCCTTCACAGTTCACCCAGATTTGGTTCTGATTTGTCAGTTTCTATGCCAGTCAGCATCAAAAGCTCTGCCTCCTAGGCAGCCATATTGTGATGGCATGATGGAGTGAGGGTTAATTTGCATATTACCTCTTTATTATGTAGGATGAGATAGATTACCTTATTGTGGTAATAATTTATATATATATATATATCTCAAGTCATTTTGCAGAACTTTAAACTTATACAAGGCTGTATATCAATTATAAAGATCCTTAGACACTACAACAAAGCCTTTAGTGACATCCTATCTCCTTCAAATTGAAGTCCATGTCTCTTGCTCACAAGGCTACACATATTCCCTTTCATTTCCCTTCCACTTCCCTGCCCTCTTTCTGAACCTTCCACACACTTCTGAAACAAGGACTCAGAGGAAGGTGACCTATTTGGGAGATGATCCCAGAAGTGGAAGAAAGAAGAACAGAAAATTGAGAAAACTATCATAAAATGTGCATTAAAAATTCAGGCAGCTGGGGTCAATGCTACTGTAGAGCTCCTGTGAACATGTGGGGATTGTGCCTCAGGATTTCCCCACCAATGGACAGACAAGGGACTAAAGCACTAACCACTGACCACTTTCTCCCACTGGTTGAGGGCTGCTCCTGGAGTTGTTACCTCTCCCACACTCCCAGGTTGCACCAATCTCCAAATGAGTAAATGTCTCTGTTGCCAGAGAAAATCCCTAGGCAGGGAAGCAGAGAGACTTGGAATAATATCTACAATAGCTTCAGGTGAACACAGAGATGAACTTGAGAATATGGGTTGAGGCATTTCCAGCATCTACTCTACCCTCTGCCCACACCTTGCAACAACACAGCCTGTACTCTGGAAATGCCTAACTACTCCCTGTCTCATGCCCTTCCACCTCTGCAAGAATATGTTCATTCAATTCCTTTGATTAAAGTCCTCTACTCCCACCTCTTTCTCACACAACTCCCAAAGCCCAACTACAATATTACCTTGAGGAAACATCCCAGAAAGAACAATTTGTTTTTTCCTAGATCATTTGTTTATGATTCTATTTTAGAATACAGACACATAAACTATGAGCTTTACATAATATTTTATTTCTCCCCCACTGTATTTATTAAGCTGGATAATCTTGGCTTTAGTAACATACTTGACCCTCAGTTTTTATATCTGAAAAATTAGAAAAATCCATTCCCCATATGTGGGAAAAGTTAAATGAGTGTGCACAGAGTACCCAACACAGTGTCTGGCCCATTGTAGAGGATCCAAAACTTGTAGTTCTTGTCACTCTAACTCTTTTCCTTGATTTCACCTTTGCACCTCAAACACCTAGCACAACCCCAGCATGCAGTAAACACTCACATAGTAAGAATGGCTCAATAGCACTAAACCCATGCATTCTCATAATAACTCTGTTATAGTCAAATTAAGGATGATGCATCTTGAAAAAAGTTTACATTTAAAATAATAGACAAATGAATATTTTGTACAGAGCAGCAATTGTCAACCTTTTCATCCCATGGCACACATAAACTAATTACGAAAATTCTGTGACACACACCAAAATATATATTTTCTGCCAATCTGACAAAAAAATAGATTTAATTTTCATTTATTCACAATAGATAGCAATTGTTGTGATGGCTGTTGTCATTTTTTTATTTGAAAATCTAAAGCAAAAAAGGTCACTACCCCCAACTAAATATTTAGGTACCTATTGCACATTTTAAAATTTCTTGTGGCACACTGGTTGAAAAATCACTATATAGATAAAAAGGAAAAAAAGCAATACAGAGTGTCCCTAAAAATGCATACATACTTTTGCATAACCCATTAATTCCAATGGGTTAATTCTGAAAAGAAAGAAACATCAATTGAGCTATCATCCGTTAAAGTGTGTATACATTTTTTTGGGGGGGAGGAGGCACTATATCTGTAACATTTCAAAATATAGAGTAGAAACTCTTCTACAGAGAATTTCAATTAGCTGTAGCAATAATGAGCAACTGGATTCCAGGAGTTCTGAAATGACCTAACCTGTGGTGAATTGTTTAAAATATTTTTTTCTTTTAAATGCTCACTTCCTCCTTCTGAGAAGCAATTTCAAGTACAATAGGGGTTAACCAAATGGCATACATTTAAAATAATTCAATATAAATATATTAAATAGCTCAGATTGAGTTTCCTTTGCCCTGAGAGTAGGATAAGTTGACATAATGCCCTTTTAAAAAACTAAGATTTCATAAAATTTTTGTTAGAAATAAGATGTGACCCCAGGACCTTAAACCATCTTAGACGAGAGAAACCAAGGGTGTCAGGAAGGTTTCAGGAGTCACTATTTAAAATGTGGCACCAGCATTTTAATATCATGGCAACCTGACAGCACTCCTAGGATTGGATTGTGTGATCTCTGCTACCCTCACCTCTGAGGGTATCATCTGAGGTTCCCAGCAGCAACCTGGGAGCAATTTGTTTTAGTGGAGAATATAAACGGGGTCTTAGGAGGCCTCAGCCTTGTTGAATGAATGACAATGAAATAAAGGCATTAAGAAAATCATCCTTGACCTTCATGTCTTTGCACACTTAAGGACAGGGTTAAAGGATGATCTTTAAGGTACTCTCTGTGGGGCGACCAGCAGGGTGATCAGGGGGCCCCTGCTGGCACCCACCTTGGCTGGCCAGGTGCTGCCTGCTCACCGCTCCCCACCCACCCATGCCACCATGGGTCACCTCTCTCTGCAGGGCAACTGGCGGGGTAATTGGGGGGCCCCCACTGTCACCTGCCTTGGCTGGTCTGGGGCCTGCAGGCTGGGGGAAGCTCCTGCATTGAGCATCTGCCCCCTGGTGGTCAGTGCACATCATAGCACCCAGTCATTCCACTGGTCGATCTGCCATTCAGTTGATTTGCATATTAGGCTTTTATTAAATAGGATAAGCAACCATAATGATGAAAAGAATGAACAGAAATCTATCTATCTGTCTACCTATCTACCTCTCTATTTCCCCCAATGCCTCCCAACCTAAGTAAGTCAGATCATACTAAAATAGAGATATCAACCACCATTAGTCACAGGATTTTACATTAACTTCATTCACTATCAAAAATAAGGTTAAGTGAAAACTACTACCTGCACTTCAATCAGCACAGAAAAGAAAAATGTATTATTCAAAGGTCTTTCAATCCTAGATAAGGTGCTAACCCACTTGGCAATGGGAGGGTGCCTGAGGGCTTGAACCCAGAAACTGGGACTATTGCCCCTAAGAATGGTAGGTTATGTGTTCCAACAAAATAATGACTTCCTTTGTCTTACTTGAAATACAAAGGACACATTTCTCCCTAATTAATGTAGGGTAAGATAGCAAAGGGGCAAACAAGACATATTTCTACGCAAACAAACTTTAAACAATGACTAGCAAGTGTTATAAGCAAAATTATAGAGTATTTATTGAGGGGGTAAAGTAATATAGAATGCCTTACTTAGTAAAACATTGGTTAGCATTTTTACTACCATCTGTTTTTGTGAGAAGAAAAATATATTACTGAGTAATGTCTCAAGCTGAAGGAGATAATGATTACTAAAGAGAAATTCAGTCCAAGTAGGGTAAAGTTTGTGAATAAGATTCTCTTTACTCCTCTACAAAACTCTGAAGATCAAACAGCTCCTGCAACCACTTCTCTTCTCTGAATCAAGGTTAGTCAAATAGTGAGAAATTCTGCCTCTGGAGTGATCTAGATGCAGTAAGTACATGGAACACTGGATTTTCCCCCATGGAAAGGGATAGTGTGCTCTGGTTTGGAAAGCAGGGTGCGCTGATTGTAGGAGACGGGGTGTGTGGTAGATGGGAGTTAGTTTTCCATCAAAGACTTATGCTCCCTTCAGTTGTACAGAATCATTGCCAAGAAAGGACTGGCAGATGCAACACTAAATTTTTCAACCTACTCTGCATCCCTGTAGGTAGGGTAATGTGATAGACACTGGTCAATTCAACGGCAGTGGAAGTGATGTGTACTACTTCTAGACCTGGCCAATAAAAATATGCCATGAGATTTCTTTTCACTTCCTATAATATAATGATTTATAATGAGAAATATATTTTTGGTCTTCAACCCCACTCCTGGCACAGTGATCCTTAAACCTTTGGAATTACCTGTGATAAAAGCAATACTTTTTTCTTTTGTTATGTTAATGAAGCAACTTTTACAAAGTCCTTAGGTAACCTTAAGCTTGGGGCTGGTGTCCAGGAAGTCAAACATGTGATTACAGGGTTTGAACTTTCAGTACCTCTTTCCCCCAACCTCTAATCTCTGGAAAGGGGATTGAATCAAGACCAATGGCCAATGATTTAATCAACCATCACTCATTAATGAAGCTTCTAGAAAAACCCAGGAAAGGATTTAGAAAGCAGAGTGCCTGGGGAAGGGATGGAAGCCATGCCCTTTCTCCATACCTTGCTTTGCACATCTCTTCTCTCTGGCTGTTCCTGAGTTAGATCTTTAGAAAATAATCCAGTGGTCTAGTGAGTAAATGGGTTTCCTGATTTCTGTGAACTGCTCTAGCAAATTAATCCAACCCAAGATGGGGATCATGGAGTCCTCTGATCTACAGCCAGTCAGTCATTAGCACAAGTAATAACTTGGTCTTGCTGATGATGTCTGAACTTCAGGACGTGGCTCTTTGGAACTTCAATATAGCCAGTGCGTGAGAAGCACAGGTACTGAACAACCATGGCTTGTGATTGGCATCTGAAGTGTTGGGGTCAGGGGGCAGTCTGATAGGCCTGACCCCTTAACCTGTTGAATCTGACTGTCCCCAGGTAGATAGTGTCAAAAGTGTGTTGAATTGTGTTGCATTCTTGCTCGTGTCGAAGAACAGCTTGTTGTTAGTGTGAGAACTCCCCCTTAAAAATTGAATTTGTAGAAGTGGGATCACAGGGTCAAATGAGAGTTCCATTTTTAGATTTTTGAGGAAATTCCACACTGTCTTCCATAGTGGCTGCACCAGTCTGCATTCCCACCAACAGGGCACGAGGGTTCCTTTTTCTCCACATCCTCTCTAGCACTTGTCATTTGTTGCTTTGTTGATGATAGCCATTCTGACAGGTGTGAGATGGCACTGCATTGTCGTTTTGATTTGCATCTCTCAGATGATTAGTGACTTTGAGCATGTTTTCATATGTCTCTTGGCTTTCTGAATGTCCTCTTTTGAAAGCTGTCTATTTAAGTCCTTTGCCAATTTTATGATTGGATTGTTTATCTTCCTTTTGTTAACTTGTATGAGTTCCCTATAAATTTTGGAGATTAGGCCCTTATCAGATATGACATTGGCAAATATTTTTTCCCACACAGTGGGTTTTCTTGTTGTTTTGTTGATGGTTTCCTTTGCTGTGCAGAAGTTTTTTATTTTGATGTAGTCCCATTTGTTCATTTTCTCTTTAGTTTCCATTGTCCTGGGAGCTGTATTGGTAAAGC
>NW_006283770.1:1970940-1977878 GCF_000327345.1 Myotis davidii | reverse complement strand
TAAAATCCATCCACTAATCCATTCACTGTTTCCACAAAGAACAGTGGTTATTGCTGAGGGCAATATAAAAGATGATCTTTTAATAAAGCGTAGGAAGTGCTATGCTGGCAGAATCTGCATGGTATGGAAGCACAAACCAGCTAATCGGACCAGCCTTAGAGAACCTGAGTCCTAGGGCACAGTTGGGGCTAACCTGGAATGAGATAGGGAGGTGAGAGAGACTGGAAACCGAAGGACTTGTATGCATGCATATAAGCATAACCAATGGACATAAGACACTGGGGGGGAAGGGAGGCCAGGGGATTGTCAAGGGTGGAAAAAAAAAAAAAGGGACACATATGTAATACCCTTTGTAATACTTTAAGCAATAAAAACAAAAAAATTGAATTTTGGCCTCAGGAATCCAAAATACATCTTTGTCCCCTAATTGTGCTGACTCATTGACCCTCAGGACAACCTTGGAAGCTATGCTGTAATGATGGCATACCTCCATCCGCTTAGGGCCCTGAATGACAACATAGAACAAAACACCAACCTATCCTCCTCAAACACTACCCCTACCGGGATTTATATGAGCAAACTGAACTTTGTGTTAAACCACTGAAGTGTTTCATTTTTATTTGTTTTGACAGATGGCATTACCTTAAAAAATATGTGGGGATGTCAGGAAATTTAGCCTCACTGGAATTCTGATGTCAAGTGAATTAGATTAAGTCGACTTGGCAAATAGAAGAGCTGGGGAAAAATGAATGTGCAGTGACAGGGATCAAAGCTAAAAGCAGGGATTTTGGAGCCAGACAAATCTGGATTTGAATTCAAGATTCACAACTTATAAATAAGTAGAGTGACTGCCATGAAGTAATCTTCTTCATTTAATTCCTACAATTGCCAGATAGCGTTTTAAGCGCTGGGGATATTGCAGCAAATGGAATAGAAAATTCCCTATCATTCTGATGTTTATATTCATGTCAGGGAGGTAGATAGTACACAGGCAAAAAAAAAAAAAAAGTATGGTACAATGTCAGGTAGTTATAGACTCTATGAAAAATAATGAAGGACAAGGAGATAGAAGAGCAGGGTACATTAGGTAGAATCATATTCAGAGAGGGCTTCTCTAAATAGGTGACATGTGATTAGAAATGTGCATAAAGTGAGGGGGTGAGCCTAGCTGCTATTGAGAGAACAGAGTTTCAGGTGTAGAAAAACTTAAGTATAAAAGACCCAGAAAATGACATCAGCTTAGCATATCAAGAAACAGCAAGGAAGCCAGCATGACTGGAATCAAATATGTAAGAGGAAAAGTAGTAGGAAATGAGGTTAGTGAGGTATGCTATGATAAGATCATATAGTACTTTGCCTTAATTCAGGTCTCCTGGAAGCAGAACCTAAAACAAGAATTGGTGTGAAATTGATTTATTAAGAGAGTCCTCTCAAGAGAATGATAGGAATTAAATAGTATAGGCCAAGAGGAAACAAAATAAAACAAAGCAAAAATGTGAGCTCTGCGTTGGCTAGAGACTAGTCTCAGTCCCACGCCACAGGGAGCTCTGGAGAACTTTGTAACAAGATGAATGGCCTTTTGTTCCCTCATGTCATCAGTCACTACCAAAAGGCTGCTTCCTAGGTAGGCTGCTCCTCCTGTGTAACCAAGGGCAATGCTCAGGAGAAATGGGCAGCTCTGAGCCATTAGGAGCCACAGTGAGGTAGGAACATTGGCCTGGTAAATGATACATTAATAGCATCCACCACATTCCACCCTTGAACCTCACATATCCACATGAACTTTGGTCCATCCAGACAATATTTGTCCAGGATTCTGGTTGGTCACAATTTCAAGAAAAGTTTATACAAGGAGGGTTAGTACTGCTGCTGTTGGTTCTGTGGATGTAACTGATATTATCATCTCCCTCCTTCATCACCCCTTCTAGATTCCCTGCTGGTACATCTAGCTCTTTCACTGGACTGCTAACTTGCCTGACCTACAAGCACAAAGTATCCAAAGAAACCTGATGGCAGTTGTAGCATTGTGTCCCCTGGAAGTATCCTTCCTCTCTGGGACCCAGGACCTCCACAGCAGGGATCAGCAAACTTTTTGTAAAGAGTCAGAGAATAAATACCTTAAGCTCCTGCCCAGCTGGTGTGGCTCAATGGCAGAGCATTGAACCATGAAACAAGAGGTCACTGGTTTGAGTCCCGGTGAGGGCACATGCCCAAGTTGTGGGCTCGATCTCCAGTAGGGGGAGCATCAGGAGGCAGCCAATCAATGTTCTGCTTTCACATCACATGCACGTTTTTATCTTGCTTTTCCTTCTCCCTCTCCCTTCTTCTTTCTCTAAAATTCAATAAAAACATATTTTTAAAAGAGTATTTTAGGCTCTTAAGGCCTCATACATATTAGTCAGTCTCTGCCACTATTGCTTTTTTTTTTTAATAACCTTACTAGAGGCCCAGTGCATAGATTTGTGCACTGGTGGGGTTTCCTCAGCCTGGCCTGTGGGGATGGGGCCGAAACCGGCTCTCTGACATCCCCCGAGGGGTCCCGGATTGCAAAAGGCTCCCTCCTCTCTGGTTCTGGGTGCATCACCCAAAAACTACAGCAGCCAAGTCACTGCAGCTTGGCAGCCCCTGCTTTGAGCATCTGCTCCCTGGTGGTCATTGAACGTCATAGCTACCGTTTGGACAGTTGAATGCTTGGATGCTCACTTAGGCTTTTATATAGATAAATAAAACATAAAAACTGCCCAGTCAGTGTGGTTCAGTGGTTGAATGCCAGCCTATGAACCAGGAGGTCACGGTTCGATCCCAATCAGGGCACATGCCCAGATTACGGCTTGATCCTCAGTGGTGGATATATATATATGAAAAAAAATAAAATGTAAAAACGATTCTCAGCTCATCAGGCTATGGTAAAACAGGTAGTGGGCAGGATTTGTTCCTTTGGCCCTGGTTTGCAGACCCCTGCTCTAGACCTATCAAGCATACAGTTGTGGGGACAGGAAATAGAAATTACCTTGATGGGTCACTAGGAGTGACCAAAAGCATGGTCACCCCTACTTTTATCCCTAGGTCCTTTGATCCATATACCCTACCTACTGGAGACACATAAATAACCACCCTGATGAGAAGGAGCACCTGCAGTTGGCTCTATACATAGCCTTTGACTCTGCCGGTGTCCTTTCCTCATTCATAATCCACTGTGTAAACACTGGGGTCCTGCAGTGATCGGGAACAGATGCTGGCTGATGTCAACTGGCCAAGTCATTTCATCCACTTGATTACTTAGTGCCTCTTTTGCAGTCACTCTTCTCTGGTGGCCTTCAAATGCAATACAAAGACAGTCATATTTTGAATTTGCCCTTCGATTTGACAATGTAAAATAGCTACAGCTTCCTCTGAGTGATCAGGCTCCTCTATTCCTGTTGTTAGACATTTAGAGGAAGATGAGGGGATGAGAAACTTTAACTCATCCAACTCAAATGCTAGAGCGTCGCTCTTCTGTATTTCCCTTACCTTCCACCTGCCCCTCCCTTAGTTCCTCTTCCTCCCACCATGTTGTCAGATAAAAATACAGGAGGCCCAGTAAAATCTGACTTTTAGATAAGCAAATAATTTTAGTATGTGTGTGACACACATCTACGAAAATATTCCTTGTTGTTCAGCTGAAATTCTCACTGACCTAGTCATTATGTATTTTTATTTGCTAAATCTGGCACCCAAAGACCACCACTGCTGCTGCCCTGTGTCATGCCCTAATACAATTTGCCTTTGTTGTAGTTCTCTAAGTCATATTTCGAACTCTCTTAAATACTTTTAGTTTCCTTAGCACACTTTCATATCCCTCTGCCTCTGCCTGCTGCTATTTCCTCAGCCTCGAGTCCCCTTCCCCGTACACTTCTACATAGAAGAAATCCAATTCATTCATGAAAGCCCAGCTCAAATGTCTGTGAAACCCTCCCCAAGTCTCCCTGTCAAATTCAATTGTTTTTTTTACCTTTGCTCCCATAGCATTATTTACCTGTCGGGTAATACATACTTCATTCAGCCTTACATTTTTCATTAGTTGTTTGTACGCTTTTCTTTTCCATTGGAGTTTCAAGCTCTCAACACCTCGGTTTTTTATTAGCTCATCAAAACCAAACAAGCACAGTATCTTGAATAGAGAAAATAAAGAACATTTTCCTGTTTCCATTGGATTAGACCACAATGTGTCGATCTAATCTGGCCACAGACTAAATGTGAAGCATGGTTCTGTCAATAACGATTAGCATCAATTGTAAAGTGACAGTCACCTTGGTTGTGTTTTTCTCTGGCCGATAGCTTTAGAGACAGTCTAAAATCCATGGCCAGAGCAGGTGCACATGAGAAGGGCCAATGTTAAATGGGTTTTTAAAAGTCATGATGATTCCATAACTCAGGGAAGACGATTATTGATGTAGATCTGTTTCTAACCAGAAATATTTTTATCTGTGTGTATATAAATTTTCTATGTAATTGACATCATCCTATATTAAGTTATATATTTGAGCAATTTCACTTAATTGTATACATAAGTATTTACCCATGTCTTTAGGAGATTTTTGAAAGCATTTTATTGTTTCATTAAAATATTCTAACAGGTAGTTGTATAGTTGGAGGTTTTTCGGGCATACATTTGTTTTAATGGTATTACTGAAGTATGATTGACAAATATGTGCAGTAAGCTGCACATATTTAAAGTGTTTAGTTTGGTCAGTTTGACATATGTATGTACCTATAAAACCATCGCCACAATCAGGATAGTGGCCCTAACCATCGCTCCCCAAAGTGTCCTCATGCCCTTCTGTAACCTCTCCCCTACCTTGCTAATCCCTAGGCAACCACGGAATTGCTGTCTGTCATAGAAAATTTGTATTTTTTAAAATGTTATATAAACGAAATCATAAAGTATAAATTATAAATTTTTGTCAGAATACTTTCACTCACCATTATTATTTTGAGATTTATCCAGGTCGTTATATATAATCAAGAGTTTATTTCTGTTTATCACTATGTAGTATTCCATTGTATGGATATACCACATAGATATTTTGGTTGTTTGCTGTTTGGGGCTAAAGAAATAAAACTATTATGAATGTTCTTCTTTGAGTCTTTGTATAGACACATGCTTTTCTTTCTCTTGAAAAAATACCTAAGAATACATAGAGTGATTGAATCATATGATGTATATATGTTTAACTTTTGAAGCATCAAACTGTTTTGTTGTTTTTTTAAAAAAAAAAGGGAGAGATAGTAATGAAAAACCCTATTATATCAACAATACAATGTAAAAACTCAACATTTAAAAGTACAACCATTAATAGAACAAAATGGCATGGGAAACACACAATGAAGGGTACGATTCTTTCATAGTCACCTGCAAAACCCATCACACCTCATTTTAGAAATAGTGTTACTGAGGAAAAGTCCTGGGTTTGTCCTCTCCACTAATGAAACCAGCTTGTCCCTGCTCTGTGGTCTTTGATCTTGCTTAGCTTTTAATCAGTCATGTTAGATACGCCTCCCAATTCTAGGAAACACTGCTGGAAAAAATTTAACCAATAGTAGCAGGTTGTAAGCAGTATTAAGCTAAGATATCAGCACATCTCTGGACAGGTAAAAACAAAAAGCACCAGTCTTAGAATATAAAAACATGGGGCAGAATCCCATCTCTACTACTTCCTAACTCGATAATGATAACTGTGGACGACCTACCTAAGGTCCATGAACTTTAGTTCCCTCATGTAAAGTTCATCAGTTTTTCTGGGGATCAAGCATCATGACCTTTAAGTAAAAATAGTGCATGAAAGACATTTTTTAAAAAAGGAAATAGTTGTATTTACAGATTAAATTAATCTATAACAAAAGGGTTTATCACTAAAGTCATCAATCTCAGCCCCTTGGCCCTGGTAATAGTATTTTGATAACTGTGCTCATTACCAAAAATTTCACAACCAAGTAAACTGGTGGGAAGAATGTTTTTTCCAGCATCTGTCCATGGGGCGGTTGGACAGCGAATATAATCAACTGTCACCTTGTGGGCTTAATAGCCTCACTCCTGATTTTGAGAAAGTGACCTAGGCTAATCTATACTCCCATTAGCAACTCCCTGGAGCTGGGATGGACATAGGTGCCAGCTCTGGAGAGAGGAGCCTGGTGCTTTTGCCTCCAGCAGCTGCCTGGAGTTTCAGGCCTCAGGCGCTTTGATAGCAAATGGCAGGCCTCCAGCTCTGGAGGAAAAGGGAGAAAGAAAAATGATTCATTCTTCCTTTGTCTAGTAGAGGTAACAGACAGAGGGATGCAGGGGAGGTAGAGGGAGAGGGAGGGAGAGAGGGAGAGAGAGGGGGAGAGGGAGGGGGTGAGGGAGAGAGAGAGACATTATTTTTCCTCCTGGCTAGGATGAGTTTCTCACAACTTTAATCAGCAGAATGCTTTTTTCACCCAGAGACTTGTGCAACAATAAATGCATCCAACCACTCAGGTTCAAAATAGGCCATTTCTTTGGTGTAAAATTGCCTTTGGGGTTGCAAAAGGCAGGTAAGGAATAGATTTTTATGGCAGAAAGTACACTGGGGACTAGCCCTACATCTGCTATTATGCTCTTTTAGAAATTCTGATAATCTACAGTAAGTATCGTCGCACAGATTGGATGTAGCCCCACTCCAGCCCCAGAGCCGGGTGCCTTATACAGCCTGTGGGCTCAATAAGTAAGTTGAACAAATGAACAAAAATGAAATAAACAAGCATCACCTAAGAGAGAGAAAAAATTAAAGACGTATAAGACTTTCTTCTCTCTGGAGGAGACTTTCTCTCCAGGGAAATATCTGCTGTTTCAAATACTGGGGCCTGTCTCTCTAATAAGCTTACCCTCCTTTCAAGTGCAATCCAATCACATACTGGGCATAAAATTAGTGACATTTCAT
>NW_006283770.1:1929290-1970270 GCF_000327345.1 Myotis davidii | reverse complement strand
GTCGGCCTGCGGACTCAGGGGTCCCAGGTTCGATTCCGGCCAAGGGCATGTACCTTGGTTGCGGGCACATACCCAGTAGGGAGTGTGCAGGAGGTAACTGATCGATGTTTCTCTCTCACTGATGTTTCTAACTCTCTATCCCTCTCCCTTCCTCTCTGTGAAAAATCAATAAAATATATTTTAAAAAAAGAAGTTTGAACTGTCATATATCTTAGGTTAAACCACAATTTCTTTGGGACTAACACCTTTGTAAAAGGTCACTTTTTTCACAACAGTGCCATGCACAGAAGGAAATCATCTCACAACCATCGCTGTCACTATCTCCATCATTACCCTCATCTGATATTCTCTGAGCTCTTAGCACGTGCCAGAGCAAATACGATTTTTAACGAACTTTGACTTCAAGTTTTATGCCCCATATACTCTGCCTCTCTTTATAAACATCTGTTGATTTATTGGATTTATATATTTTCTCTCCCCCTTTCCCCAGTTGTTGCATTTGATGATCAATTTAACTCTACCTTACTAAGGTCCATTTTCTTTTCTCTTAAGTTAATAGTGTGATGACGTGGGCACTGTGAACAGATCACAGCAATAAGTCAGCCTAGTCACTGACCTTCCAGGACAGATCTGATCTTCACCCCACCCCCACCTCCATCACTCATCACAGACACTTATTCTGAAAAATCAGAAAGGGCAGCAGTCTGACCTTAGTGCCTTTCACCATCTTAAATCAGCCTACTCTCCTCTTTACCTTCCCCCCAAATGAGAGATATCATTAAAACCTCCTCCAGAAAACTTTTTAGCAGTTAACTAAGTCCCAATCTCCATGGGAAGAATAAATGAAGACATATTTTTTAAACGTATAAACTGAATCTTCAGAGGTACAGCGTTGGAGGTTGCCATGGAAACCTTTCTCTCTCCTTCCTACTGTTTTTGGCGAGTTTTTCCTTAAACAAAACAAAAAAAAATTTAAATGCCCTCATTAGCCCCATCTCCATTTCCAACAGAACCAGAGACCATTCTCCCAAATGTCTTATGGCCCAAGTCACAATATACTGCACACAGAAAAGAACGGACTTCGTTCCCCAATATTAAGAATTGAGGACTGAATTCCTTCACTCATCCATTCAATGCATCTAATCTAGGACTCTCTCTCTTTATCAGGGTTTAATCTAGGCCCTTTGTGAATACAGATTTGTGAAAAGGCCCTATATTTAAAGGAGTCAACCATCTAGTGCAGTGGTTCTCAACCTTCTGTCCCTTTAAATATAGTTTCTCATGTTGTGACCCCCCAACCATAAAATTGTTTTCATTGCTACTTCATAACTGTAATGTTGCTACTGTTATGAATCGTAATGTAAATATCTGATATGCAGGATGGTCTTAGGCGACCCCTGTGAAAGGGTCGTTCGACCGCCAAAGGGGTCACGACCCACAGGTTGAGAACCGCTGATCTAGTGGGAGAGTGAAAAAAATGAGTACATGGCTATGATTTAAGGCAGCATATGAGAGAAGTTAAATGCTACAAGGGTTCACAATCTTATCTGGCTAGAGCCAGCAGGTAAGGCTTCTGGAAGTGCATTTCAAATGATTCTTGAAAGTTGACTAAGAATTTGAGGGCTGGAAGTCAGGTTTAATTATACTGGGTCTTCCATGGCAGGCTTAGCTTTTACTTAGCAGAAAAGGAGTTTATTAGTATGAGTCACGGTGTGGTATGATATATGATATGATATATCTGGATCATAATTCTGAATGGGTGGTAAACTACTGAATTGGGAGAGATCTAAAGGCTTAGGTAGGATCGAAAGGAGAAAAACAGAAAATTTAGAAGGATCAACCACTATGGGGACATGATAGTGTTTCATTTCCTATATATCAACCTGGAGGTAAAACAAATTGTTTTCCCCCAAAATTAACTGATAGAAAAAAAATCACAGAAACATTTCTCATAGCAGTGCTAACTGAAATCCTAGCCAAGGATGGAACTAAACCTTTCCTGAAGCATAAAGAAAGAGTATCAGGAAGAGAGGCCCCATGGTTCTTTCTTGATAAATAATGGCTAAACTTTTCTATATGAAAACTAGCCAGATTCCTCATTTTCCTTGATCATACATTTTATATCACATTTATTTCATGATTCAAGTTAGAAACCAAAAGTGACTCTTAAATAAGGGATGCGTAAAGCCTGCTCTCCCTACATGGTCCTTTCACAGAGGCAAAGGGCAGAAATGCATTTGTCTGGCGCCCATTAATTCCTGGCACTTAGCAAGTACCAGCAAACATTTGTGCATTATGGCAAAAATGCTTCTTGAACATTCAGCTAAGATGCTAAGATGCTGACCTGAAAGTATTATTAAAGGTCTCCCCCGACCCCCCCTCAAAATCAAATCATCCTCTGGCCCCTGTGAACTCCTGAAAGTTAACCCAAGAGCTATGACTTGGATTATGTCTGTGGTTCAGTGGTTCTTAGCCTAAAATTGAAATATTTTTTTTAATCAGAGAATAGTAGATTTTCTTTTTGTCACCTGAGGATATTTTTCCCATTGATTTTTTTTTTTTTTAGAGGGGAGTGATGGAAGGGAGGGAGGGAGGGAGGGGAAGAGGAGAGAGAGAGAGAGAGAGAGAGAGAGAGAGAGAGAGAGAGAGAGAGCCATTGATGTGAGAGAGAGAAACATCCATCGGTTTTGACGGGGCAGGGATCCTGCAATCCATGTCCATGCCCCTGACTGGGAATCAAACCCACGACTCCTTGGTCCTCAGGCTGACACTCTAACCACTAAGCAAGACTGGCCAGGGCAACAATAGATTTTCAAGAGCAAATTTTTGATATATTTAAAGCCTAATTGAGGTTCTCCATTTGCATATGGCAAAACTGGACATTTTCTTGCTTTTCACTGAATATAATTATCTCAGGGTGGTCACACTGCTTATATCTCATGCTGACCAGGAGCTTTATCTGGCAGCTATTTAAGTCCCTGGTTAATTAAAAATTGGAAAACAAAGTAATTATTACTTAATATATGCAGCTGGCTTGATAGAGAGATCTTTTAGAACAGTGACTTCTTTATGAGGATATAAAAATAAAAAGGAAATGATCCTTAGGTATGAAAATCTGGGAACCAGGTAATTCTTGTGACAGTTCAACTAAGTGCCTGTTGCCTCCATTATCATATTAAGAAGAATTCATCTTTCACAGGCACTGGGACAGAGGGCTGGAGCAGATAAGCTTTGCTGTAAAAGGGGTTGGAGGTGGTGGTGAATAACTACAGCACAACTTGATATAAGAAGGCCATGAGTACCTGGGGCATTGGATTCCTGAGCAGCAAAGCAAACTTGTACTCTTTCAACTTGATTTTAAACTGGCCTTGGTCTAAAGCAAGTGCTTGCAAGGGGTCACCATAGCAACAATACCAAGCACGGCACAGAAATGGCTGTGACTAACAGAATATGTTGGAAGAAATCTCAGAATTATTCTGCCATGATCGTTTGTATCACAGCTTTAATAGGAAGGTCTAGTGAATTTCCAAATCAAGCTGAGATATCAATCAGGTCTAATAAATTCTGATTCAGGACTCAAAATCAGGAAATAATGGATTCTCTTAAAAATATATTTTATTGCCCTGACCGGTTTGGCTCAGTGGATAGAGCGTCGGCCTGTGGACTCAAGGGTCCCGGGTTCGATTCCAGTCAAGGGCATGTACCTTGGTTGCCGGCACATCTCCAGTAGGTGTGCAGGAGGCAGCTGATCGATGTTTCTCTCTCATCTCGATCAGCTGTCTCCTGCACACCCCCCACTGGGGATATGCCCGCAACCAAGGTACATGCCCTTGACCGGAATTGAACCTGGGACCCTTGAGTCCCTAGGCCGATGCTCTATCCACTGAGTCAAACCGGTCAGGGCAAATAATGGATTCTAATGGCTGCCGATTTACTGTGTGACCTTAAGCAAGTCATTTAACCTCTCTGTGCTTCAGCCACTCCTCTTATAAAATGAATGCAGTTCATTCTAGTCTCTGAATCACAGGATGCAATGGAGAAATTTTATTCATTGGCTATTCTGAGTTCTGAGCGAGATATTTAGATTCTTCTAGCTCCAAAGCTAATAGCTTTTTTGCCTTGGGGTATTTATCTTAATTGATATTTCTGCAGCTTTGCTAATACCAGGGAGGCCAGCTATGTCTAGACTTCTTCAGGGCCATTTCATGTTGCTGTTACCCAGCAAGATTATTAAGGCGAATTCGCGGTATAAATGCATTACCTTTCAACCATACATTAAAAATCACACCAGCTTCCTTAAATTTATACTGTAGTTTTCTTTCAAAGAGCTCTAAGCCATTTTAGCTCATTTTGACCTCAAAACATCCCAAAGAGAGACTCGTACTAAAATCTCCAATCCCCATTACAAAAGGAGAAACTTAGATTCCGAGATAAATAACTGGTTCAGGGAGATTAAATGAATTTCTAGTAGAAATGAGATTAGGACATAGATCTGTTGTCTTTCTACCTCGAAAGAACAGCTTGCTTGGTAGATTCAACTGAGAGACAGAAAGGTGTATCACTCACAAAATAGGTCTCTTATAAGCTTCCTAAAGCATCTAATATTTGCCCTGATCCTGTCCTTAAGCTACCTGCCTCCTTCTGCCTTGCACATCCACTCCCTTACGCATTAAGACAATGAGGTTCGGATCAGCATCAAATAATCTTAGGAACAAAGCCTCAGGTCTGTTGACCACAGAGATAGAGTTTTGGTCAAACTAGAGATAACATCTAGGCCTCTGCTGTGTTTCAGCTCCAGGCCCAGAGAAGCCGCAAAACCAGAGGAAGCAATGCTATGGCTGATGTCAGGACCGGATGCAAAGACTAATGACCCCCCTGTCCCAATGCCAATCAATAAATAGAGACGGACCTTGAAATGACATACCTGGAAAGCTCATGAATAGTCAATTGAGATAATCACCTGTGACCTCTCCTAAAATTTCTGCCTTTAGAAAACAGATAAAAACTCTTAAAGCCCTGGCCTGATGGTTAGAGCATCAACCCCCACACCGAAAGGTCTCAGGTTCAATTCCCGGTCAAGGGCACATACGTGGGTTGCAGTTTTGACCCCAGCCTGCGTGTGGGGCATGAAGCCCGGCTGGCATGGCTCAGCAGTTGAGTGTCAACCTAAGAACAAGGAGGTCACAGTTAGATTCCTGGTCAGGGCCCATGCCCAGTTTGTGGACTCGATCCCCAATGTGAAGCATGCAGGAGGCAACTGATCAATGATTCTCTCTCATCATTGATGTTTCTATCTCTCTATCTCTCTCCCTTCCTCTTTCTCAAGAAAAAAAGAAAATCAATAAAAACATAAATAAACAAATAAATAAACAAAATGGGAAAAATATCCTCAGGTGAGGAAAAAACACACGTTTAAGTCAAAAGGACCCTGTACACATGTACAGGCCTGCACCCTCCCTCCCTCTTGCCTCAGGCACATATATTTCCTTTTCTTCCCTTAAGCTCTAAAGGTTTTCAGGATATTTACAACTAGGGGACCAACTCGTGCCAAGCTAACTCCCAAGTCTGTCTCCAAGGGCCCTTCTTTTGCCTCTGTAACTTGTTTCCTGAGTCCACACAGCCCAGCTGGCTCACTTCTTCTGACACTATGACTCTTTCAAAAGGGCCAAGGCAACCAGGCCTATACTCCAGTCTTCCTCACATTTCCAACGCTCAAGGCAGCTCCACCTAGGCTCACTCCTGTTGTTAGGGTCTTGCCTCTTCTATCTTAAGCATTTCCTTTGTTCCACTTTAATAAATACACTCTCAAAATCATCTGGAGATGTTTTCTGAAATCTTTCCTGCACGGAGTCAAGGCCGAGAGCCCATGTCACCTCTAATAGTGCCAAACATTCACAACTTGTGTAATTCTTACAACAGTCCTAGATATGTGAGAAATGACATGTAGCAAGATTAAATAAATTCCTTTGAGGCCAGACACTTAGTGGGATAGGCATTAAAGGTCTTTATCAAAGGGCAAATATGTGTCTAGGTAAGTTGACCTGTATTGAGAGTGGTAGAGTGGTTTACAGGAGAAGGGTGAAACTCTGAAGTCAAGTAGGTCTGAGTTCAAAACCTAACTCAGCAGTTCATGAATTGTGAAACCTGTGGCATGTTGCAGGTCAAAGCAAAATGAGAAATGAATCATGTTACTCCCTGCCTGAAGCATTTTCTGATGTCCCATTGCTTTAGGTCCCTGCATGTTTCAAAGTTCGTGTCTCTCCCGCTTCCGGTCCCATCAGTGTCCTCCTTGCTCCCTGGGTTGCTGGGGTCCAGCCCCAGAGGGTCCAGGGGTCCCCAAAGGTGTGGACGGAGTCGGCGAATCAAACTTTGCCAAATGAAACTCAGAAGACATCTCCCGTGGCACAGATATTCGTTTTGCTTTAGTATTATAATTTTCTCAGCACAGGAAATATTAAAGGCACACAACAGAGCGCAAAATCCAATGTTATCCAAAATCACAGTGCTTGACATGCTGGAAGCTTTTAAAATGTTTTCCAATTTCAGCTACAATGAGATTATGTAGCTTAAGCATGATTGTTCGTAGTTAAAGAGATTAATTACCCGCCTGGCACTTAGTGAAGGGGTTTTATTCCCTCCCTAACTTCAGGGGAAAATCTTTACCTGGAGAAACAAACCTTTCTCGGAGAGGTGACCTTGGTTAAAACACAGGGCCAAGAAGGTGAGCAAACATATTAAAAACAGTATGCCATATATGCCAGATCCCTTGAAACAGCAAGGATGGACCGGCTCCCGGCACTGGGTCAGATCGTACACCACCACCTTTCAGTTTTTCAAACAGGCCATAATCCCTCTTCTACCTCAGAGCATCTCACTTCCTGTTCCCTTTTACCAAAATGTATCCTCCACTCCACCTTCACCTTGCATCAACAAGTGAGCAACCCGCTATATACACCCCACTATATATCAGGGGACAATTACCTTGGTCAAAATTTTGTTATTCCACAACTCTGTATGGCACACATTATTTTTCATGCATTTTAGACAAGGATACATATAAAGTATTGTGATAGGGAATGATCATGGGACAGGGGCTACTTTACATAATCTCTTCTTGGAACCTGGGACTCCCTGAAGAATACGAAGACGTTTCTTCCATATGCAAAGATTTGGAGGAGAAAACTGCAGCTGGAGAGGATTACAAATGCCAATGTGTGATTGAGTAAGGAATTTGATGTGATCAAACTACTGAGGAACGAGATCAGGGATGTTTATTATGGGGGGTGGAGAAGGACAGTAAAATGAGAAAGCATTTATTCAGTCAGTTAAAGAGAAATGGCTTCACTTATGCTTAAAGCCCATAATCCCAAATCTAGATCGAATACCTGACCTAACTGCTATTTCAACCTTTCCTAGAACTATAATCTTGTTCAATCAGTGTGGATTTTCTGGTCAGGCCCCAGTAAGGTAACCTGACACATGGGCCCTCTCCATTCCCCTTACCCACCATAGAAAGAAGAGGCACTCTGCATGATAAAAACTCTTGAGGTTCCCTTTCCCCACCCTTCTTCCTACAAAAACCTTCCATTTAGTACAACCCTGGAGCACTCTTCTAGTTGCTGGGTGGGATGCTGCCCGGCTCAGGAATTGCTTAATAGAGCCAATTAGATCTTCAAATTTACTGTATTGCATTTTGGGTTTTGACAAGTTATTCACACACTTTTTCTGAGCACCAACCATTTGCTAGGCTGAAGATAAACGAATGACAAAGACAGAAGCCTCTGCTGCTCTGGGGTTGACACTCCAGGAAAAGTTTGGAGCAACAGGCAGGCTTCAATCCTTTGGGGTTTTAATAAGGCACAGAAAAAAGTTTGGAGTTTATTCTAATTGGAGCGTAACCCCGGGAAATAACTTGAATGATGAATATTTTAACGGCTCACCCTGGTCTCCTCTGTGTGATGACAGCCAGAAACCTCTAGAATTGTTGTTGTTGTTTTGACTACTATCAATAATAGATACCCTGGGTCTCTCTTGCTTATATTTTTGAAGCAGGAATCTTGTCAACACAGTGACAACAATTTCAAACCACTAGAGGGAATCGTTTACAAAAGGACACCGACCGAGCTTGGTCTTCTTTGCTCTCAGAGCAATTTTCTCCAGATAATTTCTAAGCTAAAACTAATTATCATATTAGCCAATAATGCTTTCAAGGCAGAAGCCCCCTGAGGTAATTTGGAAGGGAATGGAAGAAACAGTGCCCATCTGTAGATATAGAGGTAATTTGTAATCAATCGTATCTCCCTAAACTTTTACAATCCCTTTCTAATCACATACTACTTTAGAAAGTGAGGAATAAACAAATTCTATTTGATTCTTTAATGTAAGGAAAAAGGCAGCTTTCACATCCTCTTGCAAGAAAGTGGACTAATTCCCTGCCTCCTTTGCCTTTGGGAAATATGGTTCTCTCCTGAAAAGAATATGGGTTTGGACTGTAAAGTCCTTATTCATATCCCAATTTCAGTATTATCTGTTGAACTTGGGTGCCTTACTTAACTTCTCAAAAATGAGGAGTTGGAAACCCATTTAAACTAAAACTTGTACATGAATGTTCATAAAAGCACTATTCACAATAGCCAAAAAGTGAAAATCACCCAAATGTCCATTAGATGATGAATGGACAAACAAAATGTGATGTAGCCATATAATGGAATATTAGTTGGTTGTGAAAAAGAAATGAAGTATTGAGACATATTATAACATGGATGAAACTCAATATTATGCTAATTGAAGGAAAGCAGACACAAAAGGCCATATGTTATATATTTTAATTTATATGAAATATCCAAAATTAGTAACCACTTAGAGATGGAAAGCACAATAGTAGATCCCAGAAGTTGAGGAATGGTTAAGGAATCACAGCTTAATGGGTACAGGGTTGCCTTTCTGGGTGATGAAATGTTTGGGTATGAGATAGGGATAATGATTGTGTAGCCTTGTGAACATACTAAATGCCATTGATTCGTATACTTTAAAATAATTAATTCTGTAATGTGAATTTTTCCTCGCCTTTTTAAAAAAGTGGGGAGTTCCAGGAGCCTTCCCCAATTTTAATAGTTATAGCCTAAATTTGGCACAAAAGTTAGGTTTGGAAACTGATTCACTGTTACCTTTAGTAACTCATGGCTCTTGGTGATCCTGGTACAACTATTTCTTCTGCTTTATACCTTGATATTCCATGTAAGATTTAATATCTGTACAGTCCTATGAGGGGATTTTCATTTTAATCCCATAGTTATCTACTCTTAAACCAAAGAGGTTACTGAATGATAAACTAAGGACTTTAAGATGGGAGTCTATATTTTATTTTTTAATACCCAGGACCCTTCATTCCATAGGTCAATGCTCTATCCACTAAGCCAAACCAGCTTCAGGTAAGAGTCTATATTTTATATTTAAATGATCTCTGTTTAAAGTAATTTGACACTTGAAAGGATCTAACAAATTAGCCCTTTGTTCATTGAGTAATTGGTGATTTGTGACTTCTGTTTGAAAGTATAATGCTATTTAATCTTGGTAAATAATTTCAGAGTCACCATACGTAATCTGTTAGTTTTTCTGGAATTGTGTGGGTATTTGGGAAGGTTTGGGTTGTTAGTCATAAATTTGAACTGTTTAAAAAAAAGAAATAGAATAAATAAAGCTTAAAATATTTGAGTGCGCTTAATAGACCAAGTTTGTAAATGAAACTGAACTAATCAATGATCATCAAAATTTGCTTGAGTTATACATAGAATAAGATGAACCAAGAAGCTGGAGGAAAAGTAAAAAATAAAATTTCTGAATTTATGTTTAATAAATTGAAAATTACTTTTAAAAATAACCAAATATAGCTTTATCTATGCATATAAAAAACCTTCACTTTGATATTTTCTATTCAATAAAACTAGCCACACACTCCCTAATCTTCTCTCACCAATGCACATATATGTCATCTTCCTTATCTAGGCCCATACTTAACTTTTTGAACTTACCTCTCAATCATAGTTAGTATAGTCCAGCAATATGACCCTGTACTCATGTGTTTGCATGATTTTGTCACTTTTTTCTCATAAAACAATTTAAGCAATCTTTGTTTCTACCTGAAGGAATGCCAAAAAAAAAGTACTTCCATTTTCTTCTCTTCCCAGACTCAGAGCAGTCACCATTAATTGATCACAGTGCACGTTTCCTGCAGAGCTAAGCGATTGCCTCTGAATCTTTCTCAAACAGCCTTTTACATAACTGCTACCAAATTATCTGAAATAATGCACCAAATGAAATCTGTTTATCATCCACAGTCTTCCCTCCTGACTTATTTTTTCAGCCTCACATCCCCATCTTATACCCATCTTATTCTATTTATGCAGAATAAAACCAACATTCTATACCACATCTGATCTGATATATGTGGTTGCCTGGACAGGCTCCATTAAAAAAAATAAAAAAACTGTTTGACAACTACTCTGTTATATGCTCAAAATATATTGCTAGGTACAGAACTGTAATACTCTCACCAATAACAATTTTTAAAAAGGGGGCGGTGTTCTATGGAAAATAATCTCACAGGGTGATCTGATGATAAATTCCTAGCTGGGCAGGTCAAGAAGTTATAGCCAGGCCTATAACTTCTTTAGTGAAGGTTTTAAGCCAGCCCTATCCATTGTTCTTGTGCACCTAGGATGATGCGCCTCTGGAATACCAGAAGTAATACTCTCGAAGTGGGTACTGAGCCTCAGGAGAGCATACAATCTTTTTAACTATCCTGTAATCCAATCCCCACCTTGCTTTCACTCACCTCCATGTACATTCCCTACTTAATTTCAAAGACATAGAAGAAGCTGAAACTATTATTCTCTGGAGCATTTGAGATTTTGCTTCCCAGCATATGTCATTAGTTTGACTCAAATAAATTCATACAAATTCTCTACAGATTTGAATTTTTTTTTTTTACATCAACAGAACCCATTCAAATTAATTCCTGAGAATATCCAAAGTTAGGCAGCAACTCCAAAATAGGCTTTTTCCTGTTTTGCAGGACAATACTAGTATATCAACTTCTCCATGCTAGGCCTATCTCTAAAATTTCCTATGTCTAAAAGATGAAACAGTCCCTCATATCATTGCACTTTCTAGACTTATTAAATGGAATCATCTTTAGGACCTATTGTTCCCTAGACAGTCCCTCTGGAGGAATATAGTATAAAAGCTCTACTCCAGTGGATTATTACGGGGTGTTAATCTGTCATCAGGATGCATTACCAGTAATTCTTTCAATACATTAGTGACTACATGGAGGTTTACTAAAGGCCATTCACTTCATCAAATGAGTTTCCAATGGACAAGATCACTTAAAATTATAGAACAAAGAGTCCAGAGCAAATTCATTAATGGATTTTATTCTCAAGATAGTCCCACCCATGATTCCTAGAACACTTAACTAATTCTGTGCTGGAATTCAGACACTTGCAGATTCACATTTCTTCAGCACTTAACTCCTATCCCCAGTACGTACACACACACACACACACACACACACACACACACACACACTTTTGTGTCTATTTCTGGATGGTTTTTACCTCGAAGTCTCTTTATTTCAAAAAGTCTTTTATATTCCGTGAGTCTTTTCACATTACACAGTATGAAGTGGTAGAACCAGGACTGTGATGAGGTGATCCAAAAAGCAGAACAGATTCCAAAGTTACTTTCTAGAACCCCTGTACCTATGACAGCGATTTGTTCCCAGCTCAAAGGGTCTCTTTAAGAATATAATGTTGTCTTTATACAATTTTATCTAGTGTTTATTGTATACAGTTTAAAAATAGATACATGGAAGTGGATTTCAAATAACTTTAGCTGGAAAATTGCCCTTTAAAAGTCAGAGATGTTTGCCTCGAGCCATGACGGAGTAACTTGCCCTCTTGTCGAACGCAGCTGGAAAACCAGACAAAATACACAAGAAAGGCAGGACCGTGAGCATGAACAGAAGGAAAATAGCTGAATCCTAGAACCATCTAGGCTTTCTGCCTGGTGGCACTTTCTGGTCCATGGATCAGGGAAGAGAAATTCAGAAAGATCTCCACATTCTCACGGAGTAGAGGAAACAGAAGGCAGACTTGGGGGGTGGGGAGGAAGGAGGCTGAGATGGCTGGAAGGAATGGAACTGAGTACCAGAAAAGAGAGCACTTCACAAAGCAAGGCCTACAGAGAGCTTCATAGAAATTCCCTAGAAAAATCTGGCTTAATGCTAAGCACTCCTGCTTAGGCTGATCCTCCATGATGCTGGGCAAAGAACAATAACTTGAGGAGTACAGGATTGGCACAGAGTAGGATGACATTGGAGTTTCCAGCAGCCAGAAGAGAGTCCTCATTCAACACACAGGTCACATAGTGAAGACTCTGGACAGCTCAAATCTTAGTATTATGACTAAAGCATCTTTAGAATAATCTGTCTACACCTGCCATACCCAAGATTAAGAATTAGACTTGAAAGAATAAAACTGATTAGCAAGTAACTTATTTGAGGCAATAGTGCCTGAAAATTTTCAATATTTGGTGAAAATTAGAAACCCACAGTTGCAAGGCTCTCAATGATCACCAACGAAAATAAACCACTGATAAAGAAAAATCTTAAAAGCAGCTACAGAAAAAGAAACCAAATACAGGGGAAATCAATAAGAATGGTTGAATCCAGCTGGTGTGGCTCAGTGGTTGAATGGCAACCTATGAACCAGGAGGTCACAGTTCAATTCCTGGTCAGGGCACATGCCTGGGTTGTGGGCTCGATCCCCAGTGTGGGGTGTGCAAGAGACAGCCAATTAATGATTCCCTCTCATCATTGATGTTTCTCTCTCCCTCTCCCCTCTTCTCTGAAATCAATGAAAATATATTTTTAAAAATGTTTGACATCACATCAGAAAAAACTGCAAACTATAATACATTTAAATATAATTAATATAATCTCTATAAAAGCCTAAGCGATCGTTATGACCAGTTGACTGAACAACTGTTTGACCGGTTGCTATGATGTGCACTTACCACCAGGGGGCAGATACTCAATGCAGAAGCTGCCCCCTGGTGGTCAGTGCGCTCCCACAGCTAACCTCCCACAGTCCCACCCCCCTATCCCCCGACCCCTGGTGAGACAGCCCCAAAAGGCCCAATTACTTGCCAGGCCGAGGGGCCCCACCCATCACGAATTCATACACCAGGTCTCTAGTATAATATATAAATGATATATATATAATTATATAAGGCAAAAATATCCCTCAAAATAAAGGTGAAATAAAGACTCTGATAGATGGAAGGTGAGAAAATTTGTCTCAAATTTACACTATAAAAAATGTCAAAGGAAATCTTTCAGCAGAAGCAGAAGGAAATACTACCAGATAGAAACTGAAATCTATAAAAAGTAAGATATAGTGACCAAAATGATAAACATGTTACTAAATAAAAGAACTATTTATAACTATGATATGATCCCAAGAAGCATCCCAGCAAGTTTTGTGTTTTTGTTTTGTTTTGTTTTGTTTTGTTTTGTTTTGTTTTAGGAATTGACATGTCAATCCTAAAATCTATATGAGAATGTAAAGAACCAAGACAATTTTGAAAAATAACAAAGTTGGCTATAATATAACATTTATAGAAGAAAACATATGGAAAAATCTTACTACCCAGGGGCAGGCAAAAATTTCCCAAGAAATAAAATGAATTACCCAGAAAAAAAAAAGATAAAGTAGATTTCGTTTCTTTTCTTTTTTAATCCTCACCTGAGGACATGTTCATTGATTTTTAGAGAGAGAGAGAGAGAGAGAGAGAGAGAAACATCAATGTGAGATGAGAGAGAAACATCCATTGTACACACCCTAACCTGACTGGGGATGGAACCCACAACCACGGTATATTCCCTGACTAGAAATCAAATCCCTGATCTGTCAGTGTATGGGATGATGCTCCAACCAACTAAGCCACACAGGGCAGGGCCAAACTAGATTTCTTTAAAATTAAATGCCTCTGTCCCTTAAAAGACACCTTTCAGAACATAAACAATCAACCCCACACTGGAGAAAATATTTGCAATGCATATATATAAACAAGAGACGTAAACCAAACACACAGAGAACTCTTACTACTCCATATTAAGAAAACAAATAATCCAATAAAAAATGGACAAAAGATTTGAAAAGGCCTTTTATATGGCTTGATATACCAATGGCCATTAATCCTGTAAAAAGATGCTCAATATCATTAGTCATCAGGGAAATTCAAATTAAAACTATAATAAGATAACTCTGCATACCCACTAGGATGACCGAAAATAAAATATATCAAGTCCTGGGGAGAATTTGGAGCAGTTGCATTTGGTGAGAATATTAGATAATAAAAAAACTACTTTAGAAAACAGTTTAGCAATTTTGTACAGGGTTAAACCTATAATTACCATTTAACCCCGCTATTACACTATTTACCCAAGAAAAATAAAATAAAAATACCTCCACATCAAGACTTTTACACAAATATTCATTACAACTTTATTCATAATAGCTAAAAACTGGAAACACTAACGCCCGTGACTAAGTGAATGGATAAATACATTGTGGTATGTCTATACAATAGTTTATTCCTCACCCATTAAAAAATACCAATACATGCAACAACTTGAATTAATCTAAAAAAAAAAAGGCAGAAATAAGCCAGCTACAAAAAGTGTATCCTGTTTGATTTCATTTATAAGAAATTCTAGAATAGGTAAATCTCATCTGCAGTGATTGAAGGGTGAAGCGTGTTTTCTGAAGCCAGAGATGGTGGGGATTAACTGCAAAGGGTTTGAGGAAAGTTTTGAAAGTAATGGAAATGTTCTCTACCATGACTATGGTGGGGTTCTGGTTATAGGGGTGTATATTTGTAAAAGCCCACAAATTGTAAACTTAAAATAGATGCATTTTACTGAACATAAAAAAAATCAATAGGTATTAGTGTTAAGTAAAATATTGCTTAATCTTTTGTGGAACCCCAGTATATAAACATATAAAAGCAGAGATTCAATATCTGATAAGGGATAAAAGGCTTACAGACCTACCTACTGGAATTTCCCCTTAAACAGTGAACGCTAAGAAACCTTAAAGGATCATGAGGATCCATTGACTACAAAATGAAAACACACCCTCCACAGTATCCACTTAAGGAATGGCTATAAAGAAATTTAACTGTATATTTGTTTTATCATTTCTATATTTCTTTTCATTTTTAATAATTAATAGCCTATATTATCTAATCATAATGCACTTAACAGAAGAATAAGTTTAAAAAAGACAATGTCAGAAAGATTACTTTCTGAAAGTATATGGAGTGATGCTAAAGATCAAGGTATCTGCCTGCAATGTTTTCTCAACAAGTGAAATCTGAGCTATGACAGTCTTGGCATCCAAGGCAAGCGAGGCAAGGGTACTTACAGAGAAGGATATACTTGTGATGGAAAGTCTTTCATTTAAGGGTGAGTGAAACCTGGAACATTTTCCTGGCTTCTTCTTTCACAATTGAATTGTACCAATGTCTGGCCTTCACATTCAATAAAAAATGGAGTTCTGTGTCTTTCCATTTATTTTCGATTGAGCAAGAGACAAGTTCAAATAAACTTGACATAGGCCAAAGCAAGGAGAGTCGTGCCAAGATTTTCAAAAGATGCAGAAGTTCACTAATGTCAATACTATTTGGCTTTTATCTATTTGTTGCCAGAACTAAAAATTCCATTGATGAGTAAACTCTTTGTACCAACTGTTGGAATGAATTAATATTTTTTTCTTTCCATCAAAATTCCTCAGTTAGAAGCACTTAGTTGCAAGGAAAAGTTATTTATTTTTTTAAAATATATATTTTATTGACTTTTTACAGAGAGGAAGGGAGAGGGATAGACAGTCAGAAACACTGATGAGAGAGAAAGATCGATCAGCTGCCTCCTGCATACCTCCTACTGGGGATGTGCCCGCAACCAAGGTACATGCCCTTGACCGGAATCGAACCTGGGACCCTTCAGTCCGCAGGCCGACACTCTATCCACTGAGCCAAACCGGTTATGGCCAAAAAATTATATTTAAAATAAACATCAACCATGATGGAAATATAGCAAATATACAAATAATATGTGACTCAAAAATTTAAACATATATTTCCTTTCAAGCTGAAAGTATTTTCTAAGTGAAATGTATTGTGCATTAAATCTACCAATTATTTCCAAATTATTTGTTGAATTTTATAAATTGTTAATGTGCTTTTGATGGGCACAACTTTCACTAGCTAAGTCATGTCCTTGTCTGAGCCATAATTCATTGTGGTGAACCACATCGACGCTTTCAGCAACTTCTCCAATTATTTGATAATTATGCTATGAATAATAGTCTTCATAAATAGGGAATTTTAGTAAACCCACTAAATAAGTAAACCCACTTATCTCATAGTTGCTCTCTGAACCTTAGTCCACCACTCTCTACAGCAGGAGTCTAAGTTGAAAGAAAGGAGATGAAGGAAAAGAAGGGCTCATTGAGGGAGAGGCCCCATTAGTAGGTGGGTTGGTAACAGTATAAACACTGCCTGGCCTGCCCTGTAAGGACAAGCAGGTGAACTCTGGTGACATATCCTTGTGTTCTAGGCCATCTCCTGTAAGATGGCCCCAGCAGTGTCAGAGCACCTGCCCCTCACCCAGCCAGCCTCAGGGGATATTGAACTAAAGAGCAGAAGCATGGAAAGGAGATGATGTTTTGAACTCCATCACCTTCTACTCCTATGTCCAGTGCGAATCAGGATCAGGAAACCTAACCTTCAAGACGGTTTCGGCTGACTAAGGACCACTCATTGCCTTCCCTCTGCTTATCTTGAGCTCATTCCTCATTCCTAATCTGTACCTGTATTCCAGTCTGACCAGGTCAGTCTGCCTACCAGTGCTATTTCCTTCCCCTGAGTGTTTACTGTACTCTCTGTCCTTAGTACTTGTCTGACCCTCATTGTATGTACAAGCCCCTGAAGCCTTCATTTGTTATAATCTTAAAACTTGCACCAGTTATATTTCTATTTTCCTCATTAATTTATAAATTAAATATAATCTTGGACACAGGTTCATTTTAAATTTGTATGAGAGTCTTGATTTTACCTTTCTAAAAACATCCTTTAACATGACATTATTAAAGCCAATCTACATCAGTGCTGTCTCTCACCATGAAAGTTTCTCTTCTTTCCCTGCTTGGACCTCCCACTTGGGTGAGAAACACACAGGGGGGCAGAATCTGAGGGCATAGTGGCCTCTTCAATACTTGCCCATCTTCTTCCTCTATTTCTCCCCCTTATCCAGCAAAACTCCTCTGGCTTCTGAAGAAGTGGAGTAGGCAAGGGAGACTGTAGGGTCAGGAGAAGCCTTACTATCTGACGTAGTTACATCTGCATTGAGGCCCTCAGAGTTGTTCAACTGGAAGCTTGTTTTATATCTAGGCATTTGGGGGTCCTCAGAGATCCCCTGACTGCAGCTTCTTTGATGTAGGTGACATCTTCTCTTCTGTCCTCAAGTGGGGACCCTCCTATGGGGCCTCCTATCTCTTCAAGTGTTCCTGTTGGGTGGCGTGCCTTTGGAGAATCCACTCCTGCCTTCTTTTGGGGGTTTACCTCTGCACACATCCATTTCCCGCAAAGCTCTAGAAATTCAGGTCTACCTCTGTCTCTGCTGCCGCAGACCACTTCAGGCGGGAGTTACATGCCAGGATTTGCATCATAAAAATACCAGAGGACACAAGCCAGGTTCTCTAAATGATTCTCTTAAAGAGCACTTCAGCTGGCTTCAGGATTAGGAAGGCCTATCCCTCACTCCTTCACAACAGGATGCAGGAATCACTCAGTATACTTACAAGTCTCTCCCAAAATAGTCACATTCTGGCTGCTCTAAAGAACTCTTAGTTTTCTAGGAGTATATTATGTAGTCTAGACTTAATATGGGAAATAAACTAATCCTGAGAGGGATTATTATTTTTTTTACCACCCTATTGACTATCCTATATTGACGGTCAAGAACTTCAGTGGAGGTATTTAACAAATAACATCTATTC
The DNA here is from genome assembly GCF_000327345.1 of Myotis davidii. Taxonomy (NCBI): domain Eukaryota; kingdom Metazoa; phylum Chordata; class Mammalia; order Chiroptera; family Vespertilionidae; genus Myotis; species Myotis davidii. The sequence goes on along the minus strand of NW_006283770.1, from coordinate 1,952,145 downwards.
TTCTCATTTATGAGAACTCAGCTAAAACTCCAAGTCAAGACCATTTTAGCATCCTTTCATGTATGCATAAACACACACTGTTGTTTTTAAAATAATGGATATTCTACATATGGTTCTGCAACCTGTTCTTTTCACTTAACATGCTTTGCATGTCTTTCCATATTTCATATTCTCTTGGTCAATAAATTTAGATATAACATAGTACTGTAATGATTTGTGGATATCAACATACATATACCTCTCTAACCCATATATTAAAAAGTCATTAGAAAATTCGGCAGACTTCAGGAGGGCTTTTCATTTTTCATAGTGTAATAAATGTCATCGGTGTGATTAAAAGTTCAGCTATTAGCTGTGAATGTCATAATTATCATATGAGTGACAGGAGAAAAAGTTGTAAAAGGTTGCATTAAGACAACTGAGCATCTAGGACATAGTGAGCCACCCTGTGCAGAAAATGTGAACTAAGAAGCAAAGCTGTGATTTCAAAAAATAATACCTAGATTGTGCATGTTCTAAATTGCAATAAAATGGAATGTAGAAATAGTGGTTACACTCTCAAGTCACGATGCCAAATGTTTTGTGTATATTATGCCAATTAATCCTTCCACCAGTCAGTCGTATTCTTGGATCTCATCTTCTCTTGTTTGCTTCCTCATTGCATGGCTCCAGCCAAACCAACATGTTCAGGTCTTTGCATATTGCTAATTCCTCTACCTGGCATGCTCTTCCTAGAGAGATGCAAGGCTCCTACCTTTACTTCATTCATGTATTTGGCCATTGTCACCTTTATAAGGCTCTGTATACAATAGCACTTCTGCCTCATAGCACTCACTGGTTCTTTACTTAATCTTTTCCAGGCAATTTATGACTATCAGGGGGAAATAAAATGATAAATTTTTTGTTAAAAACTGATCAGTTCCTGGTGGTCCTGCGTGGCCTCTACTGGGAAGTCCCACTTTCTAGGGCAGCGGTTCTCAACCTGTGGGTCACGACCCCTTTGGCGGTTGAACGACCCTTTCACAGGGGTCGCCTAAAATCATCCTGCATATCAGATATTTCCATTACGCTTCATAACAGTAGCAACATTACAGTTATGAAGTAGCAATGGAAATAATTTTATGGTTGGGTCACAACATGAGGAACTGTATTTAAAGGGCCAGAAGGTTGAGAACCACTGTTCTAGGGTGTTCCAATTGACCTCCGAGAGGCTGGGGTCTACATCCAGGAGAGTAATAGTAGCCTAAGATTTATTTTTTTAAATTCTTTGAGGGCATGCACACACATTAGAATTGGGTTCAGGGACCTAATTTAGGCTGGGTAATCAATGGACGCCAAGTCATCAATTACAAAATCTATAAAAGTTGGTTAAAGCACAGAAGACCCAGTGTAAAGCAATTTAAATGTTAGACATTAATGATCTCATATATTAAGAGCTCTGGAGATAGAGAAATTCTAGGGCTGATGAAATGGCTCTGCAATACCATCAAGACCCAGGGTTCCTCTAACTTATTGCTCTGCCATCCACAATAAGACTCTGCATGTTTGATTTCTTCCCTCAGAATTACTGCCAAGCCTCTGGGGCTCACATCCTTGTAAGTTTTGCCTCAAATACCTTTTATTGTTGTACAACTTTGTTGGCTGAAATATGTAAAAATCAGGTTTGGTTAGCAAGGAAAAATGGTGGGAATGACTGCTGGATAATAAGACCTGCTATAACCAATGTGTGGGATTGTATCCTTATCACCAAGTTGTTTTCAATGCCTAAGGATCTAGAGCATCTAATCTTTGTGGACAAAGGATAAGGACTATGAAAATGAGATCATTTTTCATGTAGGTAAGATGATTAAGGCCATAGAGATACATTTAAAACAGAAGCATAATTCCTCTTTCAAAATGGTACAGAATGTATGAAACTGAAACTCTAGTAAAATATATAATTTTTTCTTCTGAATCTATATGGCAATAATTGTAATTAATTGGGTTAATTTATTGAAAGCCACTGAAAAATGAATGTGGTGTCAGAAAGAGATGAATTTATTGGATTAATACTTTCAGTCTTGACTAATTTTTATTATATTAAATAGAGGACTATCCTGAGTAATAAAAGGATGCTACAATCAGGTTAGAGCACTAACATAAGGTTTTAAATAAGGTCCTATCTACTCTGGCCTGGTAGCTCAGTTGTTTACAGCATTGCCCCGATATGCCAAGGTTATAGGTATATCCCCAGTCAGGGCATATACAAGAATAAACCAATGCATACATACATAAGTGGAACAACAAATCAGTATTTTTCTGTCTCTCTCTCTCTCTCTCAAAATTAACAAATTTAAAAAAATTTAAATGAGGTCCTATCTATAATTAACTTGGAAGTGTATAATTTTTGTCTCTTGTTCAAACCTAGCCATTTCCTCTCAAGACTGAGATGTTGTTTCCACAACAGCCCCCAAAAGTAATTTTATAATTTACATACTTGTACACTATCCAGAAAAACTCACTTTTTCAGTAGAAATTATCCCCTCATTTTCAGGATTTAATAGGGCATATTAAAAAAGAATGTAGATTCATAGAAACTTTAAGGACTCTTCTTCTGAAGCTTGCATAGAGAAGTTAGACTTGGTTAAATAAAGGGACTTTTAATTATCTTCAAAGACACAAAACAGTCACTCGGCTCCACAGCAGGGAGGGATGCCTTCCCCACCCCCACCCCCCAAAAAAATGTCTATATAACATTTCAACTCTTGAGAAACTTTCAAAAATACAGAGTGTGACATTAGGAAAATGTGAGCCCTGCTCTACATTAAAACAGTTCATATGCCAAAAACTTGCACACAAAAAAGATAACAGCTTAATTTAAATTTATACCCATGTTTCAATATAGTTGCTCTATTATGGTCCCAAATATTCCAACAAATATTATGCAATTGGTATAGAAAGCAATATGGCCTTTATGCAAACTGTTTATTGATGATGGCAAATAAGAAAAAAAGCAAGACTAATTTTAAGAACTATGAAAAGTGTCATTGTTTTATACTGATATCGATTTCTGTCACATATTTAGAGTATATCCATTAGAGTCCAGTTACAAAAAGAGAAACAAGTCTAGGCATCTTAAAAAATCAATTATAATACAGGGGGCTGATTACACGGATGCTGGAAGACTTAAAACAAAAAGATAAAGAGAACTATAGAAAACAGCGATTACTGCCTTGGATCAGGAGAGAAAAGAACAGATTTGGAGTTATCAGAATCTAGCATTTCAAAGGAGGATCCTCACACATCTGGGGCTCAGACTTCTGAGGAGGGGACACTGCCCAGGCTGTCACCACCTCAGGAGCTCAGGGGAGAAGCTTGTGGGATAGAGAGTCTTTTATTTAAATCTAACCCCTTCAGTTTTCTCCCCCACCCTTTCTCTTCCTTTCTTTCTTGTCATATTCATTATATCCCATAAAATATCTTGGAAAGATTAATTCCAATATGAATCTTTTTTAAAAAATTGATTTTAGGGAGAGAGAGAGAGAAAGAGAGAGAGAGGAGGGAGAAACATTGATCAGACTCGACAGCCACCCTGATCAAACCTGACATGCACCCTGACACTCCAACCAACTGAGCCACACTGGCCAGAGTCCCAATCTGAAATATTTAGGATATTATATCAATTTTAAAAATCAAGTTCATTTATTTCATTAAAACTTCTCTCTTTGAGAACATCCAGCATGAAATCAATCAAACTGAGGTTCTGATCTTTCCATTCGCAACCCACGCTTTCCCTTCACAAACACACAAATCTGCTCCACTATGTTCCCCTCTTGGAAATGGATAATTCCATTCCTTCCATTGCTCAGGCCAAGAATAATTCCTATTCACTTGTGAATTGGAATTATTCTTGACTCCTCTTTTTCTCTTATACTCTGCATCAACTCCATTTGGAAATCCTAGAGCCACTATCTTCACATCTATCTTCAAAATATATCCCAAGTCAAGACACTCCTTATCATTTTCATCGCTACATCCAAACCACCATCACTGTGTTTGGGATTACTCTACTCTAGTAGTAAGGTTGTTTATCTGGCTTCCTCCTTGCCTGCATGATGCAGAGTGAGCCCCTGAAGATGTGGGGCAGATGACACCTCTCCTCAGGTCAAAACCTATCCCTCTGTCACTCAGTGTAAAGGTCAGACTACAATGCCCACAGCCCTGCTGATCCTGTTCACGCTCCTCCTCACTCCTTCTACTCCACCACAGAGAATATTTGTTATTTCTCAGACCCATGCTCCCACCTCACCTCCAGTGCTGCTCATTTGCTTCCTTTAGCTATAAGAATCATCCTCTCCTAAATATCTGGGTTCCTTACTCTTCTGCCTTCTTTAGTGTTTGCTCAGATGTCACCTCCTCATGGAGCCCTCACCTGATCACACTATTAATATTGTAGTTTGTTTTTGTTTTTTTAAGAACTCATATATGTTATGAATAATAACCATTTTCTGCATGTAGGTATATTAGTCTTTATCTGTGTTCCCCTCTCCTTATGATATCTATTGATCTGTACAGAAAATTTTTAATCTTTTTTTAATCAAATCTGTCAATGTTTGTTGGTTTTTTTTCCTTTTTTTTCTTTATTGATTAAGGTATTACATATGTGTCCTTATCCCCCCATTGCCCGCTCTTATTTCACTTAGCATAATGCTCTCCAGTTCCATCCATGCTGTTGCAAATGGTAAGAACTGAACTTCTTATACTTACAATCACATTCTTCCACCCCCGCCCTCTGAGGACTTATCATTGATAAATATACTATATATTCTATTTTTAATTATATTTATTTTCTGACTTTACTCACTAAAATGTTGGCTTTGTTACAGCAGGGAATTTTGAATGATTTTTTTTTCGTCAGTGCTATTAAAAGTACCTACTGGTACAGTGTCTGGAAAATCTACAATTGTTAAATGTATTAATCAGTGAACAAATAAATAGGTAGAAATAAGCATTTCTATAGTTCTGTTTTCATTTCAAACAATTCAAGGATATGCTATTGTCCAGTCTTTTAATTTCACCTTTTTTGCCCAACCTCCAAAAACTCCATTTTTTATTTATAAAATCATTGCTAGTTTAGATGTATCTCTGTGTTTCCTTTTTTTGTATGTATATTTTATCACATGTATTTATGTCTGTATGTACGGTTGACCCAAATAATGCATGGGTTAGGGGCATCTACCACCACTCCACAGTTGAAAGTCCATGTGTAACTTTGACTTCCCCAAAATTTAACTACAGTCACCCCTAGGTATCCATACACAGGGTATTTGTTCCAAGATACCAAAATTAGCAGGTACTCAGTCCTTTATATAAAATGGCCTAGAACAATGCATATAGTGAGTGGGCCCTTGGTATATGGAAGAAATTCAACTATAGATCTGAGAATGAAATCTAGGGATATGAAGGTCCAACTGTATATTTATTGAAAAAAATCTGCATATAAGTTGACCCATGCAGTTCAAACACATGTTGTTCAAGGGGCAACTGTATTTTACTCAATAGTCATTCTTGTTTTTCTTCTGTTTTTTTTTTAGTCCTCACCCAAGGATATGTGTATTGATTTTAGAGAGAACGAAAGGGAGAGAGAGGAAGAGGGAGAGGGGGAGAAGAAAGAGAGGAATCGATGTGGGAGAGAAACATCTATCAGATGCCTCCCATAATACTCACCCCAACCAGGAATGGAACCCACAACCTAGGTATGTGCCTTGACTGGGAATTTTACCCATTGCCTTTCAGTGCACAGGACAAGGCTCCAACCAACTGAATCACGCACACCGGGGTTCAACAGTTATTCTTTTATCTCAAACCTTCTTTTTGAGGTCAGTTTCCTTCTTTTTAAAGTATATCTCATTTAGATGTTGTCTATTATGTAAAGTGAGTAATAATCTTTCCTCAAAGAGTTTCTGTGTGTTTTATGAAATTCTTACTAGCAAAAAGCAAGCACTCAATAAATATTAGTTTCCCTCTCTCTGAAAACCAAACAATAGAGATAATATGTGTATTATAGAAGGGAAAGCGAAATATATATAATAATAGATGTGCCTTTTCAAAATATAACATTATGTTCTGGTTTATAAGTGCATTTTATTTCTAAAATTTCATTCAAACAGGATTGCTTGGTTTTATTCTTTAATGGTTCATGTGTATTTAACAAATTATTTCTAATTAATCCTATGTACTTTGAGCCAAATAATTAAAATAGCTGAAAGGAGCTCTAGCTACACAAAACTGAAAGATTTCATTTTGAGAAACTCAAAATTATAGCAGAAAAGAGAAGCTGTTGGGTTTCCTTATAGAAGTCAGCTAAAATTAAAGGATGCTATGGAAATTGCCCCATAATAGAATTTCATTTTTTAATACATAACAGTTCATAGAACATTTTATTATATTAGTCATATGCTTTGTAAAGAAGCTGGAAAGTAAAAAAAGTGCTGTTAATTAAATAATAGAATGTATAATTTTGGAATTATACCTTGTCAGAAAATATACCACACAGTTGTAAGTACTTTGCACATTATGGCACAGACAGGTTCCATAGATGTCACCATTCTGAAAGTGCAGATTTTCCATTAAATTATTCCTAGTATAGCTAATGCTGTATTCAGAAAGAGTCATGATGGATGTAGTAATCAAGTTGAGTTCATTCTTCCACCATGATTTTAAATGTTCTGTAAAATAATTGATACCAAATTCCTCATTTTAGTTTTATTGCCTTGAGTGTTACATTTTTTATTTGACTCTAACACAATACTTAATCTTCAATATTCAATGTCAAAAAATGCAAACATGAAGAATGGAACACTTAAGCCAGACTCATCAAGAAAAAAAAAGAAAGAGCCCATGTAAAATCAGAAATGAAAGAGGAGAGATTACAACTGACACCACAGAAATACAGAGGATCATTAAAGAATACTGTGAACAATTATATGCCAACGAATAAGACAATATAGAAAATATGGATAAATTTCTAGAAACAAACAACCTTCCAAAACTAAACCAGAAAGAAATGAAAAATCTAAAGAGACCAATTAAAAACTCCCAACAAACAAAAGTCCAGGACCACTTGGCTACAGAGGTGAATTCTACCAAACAGTTAAAGAACTAATATGCATCCTTCTCAAACTGTTCCCAAAAATTGCAAAGAAAGAAACACCTCCAAACTCATTCTATAAAGCCAGCATTATTCTGATACCAAAAACCAGACAAAGACACTACAATAAAAGGGGATTGGTGGGAATTACAAGCCAATATCTCTGATGGACATAGATGCAAAAATTCTCAACAGAATACTAGAGCATGTTGAATTAGAGCAGTTGAGGGAGAATCTGCTCTGACAAATCATTTTATTATTTTTTAATTACAGAGAATTATATAAATAAAGTTCTGAAAAATATCCTGCAGAGTGACAATCTTTAACTGCAACCCACACCTGTCTAAACCTATCTGATAGGCATAAACTGCAACCCCCACGTGAGTGGCCATCTGTCTCATGCAAAGAAATACAGATATTAGCCAGAAGACAAAAGCCATTCCCGAAAGGAGGGATCTGACTCCTCCCAGATTTAATAATGTGTAAACTTCCCAAGCTGTGATTGTACCAGTGCTGGGTTGTGGTGATTGCTTATAAAGGTGGAGTGTGTTCTTGGAGGATGTTTTCATAGACTGTGATTCCGTGACTGGTTGCTTCTTAAACTAGTGCCATGCATCATTTTTATGAACCAGTGGGGTTAAAAATAGTGTTGCACCCTCTACTTGCCAAAAATAAACCAGACTTGTTATTTGTATTGGTGAAAAGTAAATCTACTGAATTCTAAATCCAATGTATAGGACTAGAAATAACTCAAAGTGCATGTCTGCTCAAATAGGCAGTTAAAATTGATACAAAAACAAAGACAACTCTTTCAAACAATGCATTAACTCTAGCAATTCTGAATAACCACACATTCATGCACATATGCAGGCTTCTAATACTAATTTCCCCAAGATAAGAAGACAAAATTCTCAAACATACTTATATTATAAGCAACTGAGTTCTGTGTATCAATATCCCATTCAAGGTCTGCAGAAACTTAGATTTTTGATGAGGGAGTCAGAATGTTACCCAATGCAAATTGATTTTATTTTACAGGGGGAAAAAAAACTTTTATAAATTGACTTAGCATATCCATAGATAAGACAACAGCAGTTGGATTACAGATGCCCTGACAAGGAACAAATGGAATTTTTAGGGAAGGAATGTTTCCTTAAACTTATTCTAAAATGTGTTTCTCTATTTTAAATTATACTGTCATAAACTGCAAGCATTTCTGGGTAAAAACATTGCAACTGTAAGCAAATAGCCACTTTATGTAATCTATGTTGATAAGTAATCTTTACATATCTCAACAGAAAAAAATCGGTGTTTTGTTGTTATTGTTTAATAATTGACATAAAGTTAATGGAAAAGTCTAAGCCCTCCAACCAAAGGAAATTTGGAGAGACAAATGAACTTTTCTTTTAAAAAAAATCAAAAAGTAAAACTTTTTTTCAGTCATATCTGATTCATAGGAATATTTCATCTTTCATTTTTCAAAAATATAAATTATTGTCTGTATCTTTGTGTGGAAGAGCTGAATATTGCAACCAACACAGTCTTTATTTAATAGCGAATACCCCTTTGTCCATTTGATGTACGAGGAAAGGGTTGAATTTCTCTGGTCAATATAAATCTTGGCTTTTATTACCAGACACAAGAGTTGTATCAAAAACCCAAATACAGGGGTTTGGCATTAGGATGCTCCCTTTACAACTAACAAGGGGGAAAGTTGCATTAGGATAATGACTTTTCAGAGTACTGAGAAGAAAAGGGATTCATTTATTCAGCCATTCTCTATCAAAAGTTCTTTCATAGATGTTAAAGACTCTCTCAGCATTAACCAACGACTTTAAGAACTGGCTTAATTAAAGGGAATGAATCTAGGCCTAAACTCACAGGTGATTAATTCATTGAGGGTCTACTTTTGACAAAATATCAAAGTAGGCATTGTGTTTTCTTTTTAGTAGAAAGGCAGCTTAATATCATAGAAATAATATTGGTATTATGGACTGATTTGTGTGTCTCCAAAATTCATGGGTTAATTCCCCAACCCACAATGTGATAGCATGTGGAAATAGAGCATTTGGGAGATAATTTGGTCAGGAGTATAGAACCCTCATAATGGATTTAGTGCTATTATAAGAAGAGATGAAGATTATATATATATCTTCTCTCTATGAGGACACAGCAAAAAGATGGCCAACTCTAAGCCAGGACAGGGTCCTTACCAGGAACTAAATTAATTGATGCCTTGATATTGAGTTTCCTAATTCCAGAACTGTGAGAAATAAATAAGTTATACAGTTTAGGGTATTTTGTTATAACAACCTGAGTACACTAATATAGTATTGGGCCCAAAAATATTTTTTTCAAATTGCAAAAAGGCTTCTTAATAGCTTCATGAATAAGCAAGCTAATTCATCGCTCTGAAACTTAATTTCTTCATTGTTAAAATGAAATGAGTATTTTTCAATGATTAAATGAGAGTATATATCAAACTACTTAGCAAAATATTTGTTGCCTATTAGATGATCAGCAAATTTTAGTTTTCCTCCCTTGCTTGACATTTTCGTATATGTGCTGCCAAAGCGAGCACCCTTGCTTGACATTTTCAACCTCTCTCATTATACCTCCATTCAGAAGACTCCTTTTCTACCTTTATTCATTTTGTCTTTATTCAAGAGACAATACAATCAATTGCTGATGGCATAACAATTTTTAGTAAAATTACTAGTATATGTTTATATGTTCTAGATAACATATTTGCTTTTTAATAGCAGCCTCTGAAACAATGGCTAAAACACAAAAAAATGGTGGACATTTTAAAAATGGGTCAGTGTTCAAATATTTGGAGGGTAGTTGGACCTTTGACCATCTCATAGGTTTTACAATGTGGATAGAGGTTTTATTGCAAGTACATGGAGAAAAGCCATTGGGAGCAAAACATAGAAATGAAGCAGTCATTTGGATCATTCATGATTTGATCATTGATTTTTTTCTCCCTGCCTAATGGTAATGAAAGCTCAATAAGATGAAGGACCTCATCAGTATTATTCACTGCTCTATTACCCAGTGCCTTGAGTTTTGTCCAGAATCACAGCTGCAATCACTTAAGATTTTATTACCAAAGTTGGATATAAAAATGAACAAACTTAGGAAAAAATATATAAATCCTATCCTAAACATGACCCCAAATTCTTCCCTCACAAAATACAGACAGACACTTCTGTGTTCTATAGGACCCTACATGAACTAATCATGACAATTTCTCTGACTCATGTTGCATTGCTCTCATTCACTGTATTCCAGCTACCAGTCTTCTAATTGTCCTTCAAGCACACCAGACACATTCACTTTTAGGGCCTCTACACTTACTTCTCTTACATCTTAGAAGTCCATAAGTGCTATGGAAACAAAATCAGGGCAAGGCAATCAGAAGTAGAGGATTACAATTTTGATCATTAGAAAGGTGACATGTATGCAAAGATTTGATAGAGATGAGAAAATAGTCATTCCCGTGTCTGAAGGACTAACATTCCAGGTGGGGGAATCAGCCAGCAGAAAGCCTGAGCCTGGAGTATAAATACTAAAGGAAATAAAATAGAAATAAGGGGCAATGGGAAGTCTGGGAGACATGGGGATTCATAACAGATTTCCAACTGAGGATTAATGTGATATAATTCACTACTTTAAGAAATTAACCTGGGCATTGTGATCAGAATTTATGAATGTTTCTCAACTGGCACTACTGATATTCTTGGGAGAATAATTCCTTGTTGGGGGTTGTCCTGTGCATTTTAGACTGTTTAGCAGCATCCCTGGCCTCTACTTACTAGATATCAGTAGCAAACACCCGCTACTGTCCCACCTGAAGGTATCTCCAAATACTCTCAAATGTCCGAAGGTAGGGCAAAATCATTCCTAGTTGAGAATCACCACTGTAGGAGAAAAGAGTGGAGGCTCAAATGTCCCCCTACAAAGGATGACTCCCTTGTCTGCCCAATCTAAAGCAGCATCCACCAGCCCCAGCCCCCTCCATCACAGCACCCTGCTTTGTTTTCTTCACAGCACATATCAGACTCTGAGAAATTATCCTAGCTTTTCATTGATCTACTTTGTTTATTGTTTTTCTCTCCCTGCCTAATGGTAATATAAGCTCCATAAGATTAAGGACCTCATCTGCATTATTCACTGCTCTATTACCCAGTGCCTTGAGTTTTGCCGAGAATCACAGCTGAAACCACTTAAGATTTTACATTATTTTTCTACTGCCTGAGCAAGCCATGTACACACACTCTTCTACAAATATAGAATGCTATGATTCCATGATGAAGATAGAAAGAGATGGGGACTGCATTCTGATGGCTCATAAAAGAGTATCAAACAAAATTGGAGCAAACTTTACTACTTGGGGTGGGGAATGGGGAAGGAGATAAATATCTGTCAGCATGATGATCAGTTTGGCCCATATTTTTACCCTCCAGTTATTTTTAAAAAATAAAATTTATATTCCATGGAGAGTTTCTTTGAGTACCTGAATAATATTCTATTGCTGAGTAATATTTTATGTTCTATTCTACATTCAGATGTTTGTAATCTTTGTGTTCACCTTACCTTTTATACATCAAGGCTAAACTTAGAGATCTCCGGGTTCAGAACAGTAAGGCTGGAGGCAGGATGCCGGCCCTGCAAAAATCCATATAAAAGGAACACTCAGCTCTTTACTGTCCAGTGAAGGGCCTCAGTAAATCAGGTCACCCCAGGCAAGACTCTTGAACAGTATATTATAGACTCTCTATCTTCAAGCCTCACAATAGCACTATGGTGACTCCAGAGGGAATACCAGTAACAAGCTAGAAATGAGAATCTTGGGTTTTACTGTCAATCTCTTTTCACAAGAATCATAAGAGGTTGAGAAATTAAAGGATTCACTCATTAATTCATTCACCTTAAAAATGTCCACTGAGAACCTCCTTGTTCCAGGTATTAAGTGAAGCACTGAACAAAACTGAAGGTCTTGTGTAGTTAGTCCAGTCAGGGAATTATGAGTTAATTATATAATTAAACATTCTGAGGAGTGCTATAAGGGGAAAGTAGGATGCAATGAAGTTTATTAGGTAGGCTAAATCTAATTTCAGAAAAATCAGGAAAGACCTCCCTGAGTAAATAACATTTGAAGTGAAATCTATAAGTTGGACAGGAGCTAAAAGGTCAGGATGGGGGTTCCAGAAAGAGAGGTAGTCATATGTCATAGCAGTCCCATTCTAGAGAAATAAGGGAACTTCATCTGTTCTCTATAAATAAAAAATATTTTAGTGTTTGTCATGTGATTTTAATCAGTTCACTTACTGATTTTTTTCAAATGAAGAATCTGGACAAAGCTTTAAGCAGGATTCGCTTTACCTTTATTAAAAGCCTATTAAGTGCTAACAGGATCCCTGGAATAAGGAGATAGAAACTCAGTAGACATTTGTAAGATAAGGGAATTAATAAATGAATCCTTTCATCTCCTGGTCTCTTGTGGTTAATGCGAAAAGAAGTTGGTAGTAAAATCTAAGATTCTTATTCTTACTCTATTACTAGTACTTGAGACCTCTCTGGAATGAACATGGTTATATTGTGAGCTTGAAGTCAAGCAGAGAGTCTACAATACAGGGGTGCTTTTCCTCAAGGGTCCCACCTCACTTGACCTGATGTTTGAGATATTGCCTATAAACAGAGGGTATCTTTTATATGAATTTCTGCACTACCAACATCCTTCCTCCTTTTCTAAACCCAGATACGATATCCATAGGTTTAACCTTGACTTGTGAAAGATAAGGTGAACACAACAATTGCAAACAATCTCAATACAGAATGAAATGTGAAATGTTACGGAGCAATTGAGTAAAGAATTGTGTTTTTGGAGATTAACTTTGCAAGATATTAAAAACATAAATTTGAATGAGGGAAAGACTGGGGTGGTGGGGACAGGGAAAAAAGGGTCTACTGGAATAAACCACAGAGAGATAAGGATAACTGAACTTTGAAAGTGGACCCAAATGTAGAGGAAGGGATAAATTCTACTAAAACCGAAGAACTAGAGTCAATATAACAGAACAACTGATTGGCTAAGATGAAGGAAGATTGCAGATGTTTATTTTAATTACATCAATTTGCTCCTTATGTGGTTAAAAAATTAGAACAGGTTTTTAAAGCCTGCTTCTCACCATTCCTCACCATCTCCTAAAACCTCCCCTTCACAGAAGTAGAAGGATTATTGAGGGGAAGTTGCCTGGTTGTTCTCTTGAATCAAATTAATTTTCTTCATCCCCCACATGCCAATCGTTACACAGCCTGTTCTAAATTTTGATCTGGTGCATTATTGATGAGCTCTTAAAAAGATTAGAACAAAGATCTCCCACTCTCTTTCTGGAAGAAAAAAAAAACTTTCTGCAAAAAGAACTGGCAATTTTGACTAACATCAACCATCTAACAAAATATGCTAACCATAATCGTGACAATTTTTTTTTTCAAAATCTAATATTAATTTATTGGATGAGTGTCTTTGAGGACCTACTGTGTAAAGCATTATCCCAAAAACCTGATTTATTTGACATTTGATTAGATTTATAGTAGCATTCCATGACTGGCATGTTGTGAAAAAGGAACAATTTGCCCTTAGCTAATCTTAGTTCTAAAGATGTTTCACTAGCACCTAAAACTGAGCAAGTCTAAATTCCTTTCAGTAAAGAATCTCACAGTCCAGCACATCTCTCTGTTGGTGCTCAAGGGACTTTCATTTCTCAATATTACTTTTTATTTTTAGTTATTTCTTGGTAAAGTAGAGTGTGGTGTGGTTGTTTTTGTTTGTTTGTTGTTTGTTTTTGTTAAACCTCACCCAAGGATAATTTTCCATTGATTTTTAGGGGGAGTGGAAGAGAGAGGGAAAGACAGAGAGAAACATCCATGTGAGAGAAACAAATTGACTGGTTGTCTCCTGCATGAGCCCTGACCAGGACCCAGGCCAGGAGGAGCTGCAACTAAGGTACATGCCCTTGACTAGAATCAAACCTAGGACCCTTTGGTCCACAGGACCATGCTATATCCACGGAGCCAAACCAGCTAGAGAGAATGTGTTCTTTTCATTAAACTCTTTATGCCTGAATTTGAACACTTGGATTTAGAATTGAAGTTCTGTATTGCCAACGTAACAAACTGAACAAGTTAACTGATTTGGAAGTGTACAAGATGTAATCCAGATTGTTTTCATGTACCATATCTGCTAACAGACAGGCATGACCAGTCAAACTTCAGGGGGAACAATGTTTATGTTTGTAGAAATAATCTTAACTGAGTTTAAAAAAGTAAACATTAATTCCTTTCAAAATTATTTTTCTTGTGAGGGAGTGGTGGGGAATAAAGGGGCCAAATATATGGTGACAAAAGTTGGTTTGACTGTGAGTGGTGGGCACACAATGCAATATATAGATCATGTGTCATAGAAATGTACACTTGAAACTCATATCATCCTATTAACCAATGTTATCCCAATAAATTTAATTAAAATACATTTAAAACATTATTTTTCTAGATGTAGTGAAGGTTTTTTAATTATGGTATTTTAAACACATTGATGACAGTTTAAAGTTTAAGGCTTATAGTAGAACATTTTTAATAAAAAGGGAAGACGGAGAAGGAGAAAGAGGAGGAGAAGAAGGAGGAGGAGGAGGAGAAGAGGAATAAGAGTACTAGTACATTCACTATCCCAGTACTCAGAAGGAGTTACTGTTTTGGGTTCTTTCAAATCTATTTTTAATGATAGGTTTTTTTCTCCAAACTAAAATATAATCATATTATACACACTGCCTTGAAAACTGCTTATTTTCCTAATAAAACACTCATGTCAGGCAGTACTCTACAACATACCTTTTAGTGTTTAAGTATTATTTAGAAATTATATATAATTGTATACACTGTGATTTCTGCAATCAATCCCCAAGACTTTGGCACATTGTTTCTAAAATATACGTTATAATAAATATATTTGTCCTTATGCACTTGCAATTCATTTGAATGTTTTCTTAATAGTTAGAAAACATTGTCCATATCTTAGGAGCCTTTAACCTGTTTCCAACTGTTGCTACCTTCATCTTTATGGTTGAATGTATTTTGCATTACTGGGGAAGTCATTCAGCCCAAGTCCATAGCAGGCTGGGATTCCAGGGAATTAACACTTCCAGAAGCAACTCTCTACTAGTGGCTCAGGGCTGGTGTAGAAGTACCCCAACTCCTCCCTTCATCCTTTCTTGGTTATTTCATAAATGACTTGCATTTGAATTTTTCTTTCTTTTTAAACTGAGAATGCTTCTATGTATATCTATCTAAACATGAAAATAAAGTCCAAAAAATGAGACTGTTAATTAAAAAGAAAGTATACTCTGCCCAATCTGTGTGACTCATTGGTGGAGCATTGACCAATGTGGTTTATCACAGTGCGATTCCTGGTCAGGGCATATGCCCCGGTTGTGGGCTTGATCCCCAGTAGGGGGTGTGCAGGAGGCAGCTAATTAAGATTTTTTATATTCATTACTAAGATGCCCTCTTACATTAGTCTCACACAATCTAGCCAAAAGGAGAATATATCATTTTTTAAATGCCAATTTTGATAGGTAACATAGAAACTTAAGTTTATTTTATTATTAACTAGAAGCCCAGTGAACGAAATTTGTGCAGGGGGAGGAGGGTGGTGGTGGTGGTGGTGGTGGTTCCTCAGCCTGGCCTGCACCCTCTCCAATCCGGGATCCCTCGGAGGATGTCCAACTGCCTCTCGCAATCCAGGACTGCTGGCTCCTAACCGCTCTCCTGCCTGCCTGATTGCCCCTGATCCCTCTGCCTGCCTGCCTGATCACCCCTAACCACCTCTACTGCCTGCTTGATCACTCCTAACTGCTCCCCTACTAGCTTGATCGCCCCTAAATACTCCCCTGCTGGACTGATTTTCCCTAACCGCCTCTGCCTCGCCTCGCACCCCAGACCCAGGATTCCCTCCTCTGGCTGGTCACAGGCACCCTGGACCTGGAGCAGCTTTGCCCAGCCGGCTGTAGCTGCAAGGGACCATGGGTGGGCAGCTTCACCTGGGCCGCAGCTACTGGTGCCCAGGACTATTGGGCGGGCTGCTTGTCCCTCTCCCAGACTGCAGGTGCAGCCACTGGTGCCCGGGACTGCGGAGCAGGTGGCTTGTCCCTCTTTTGGGCTGCAGGCGCAGGTGCAGCTGCTGGCACCCAGGACCACAGGGCATGCGGCTTGTCCCTCTCCCGGGCTGGACCCAGGCACAGCCACCAGCGCCTGGGACCGCGGGATGGGCGGCTAGCCCCTCGGCGCAGGCACAGCCGCTGGTTCCCAGGACCGCAGGGTGGGCGGCTTGTCCCTCTCTCAGGCCTCAGCCTGGCTGGTGCTCATTCCTCTCTTGTGAACTCATTTGTGCCTGGCTGGTCCCCATTCCTCTCTCTCCAGTGTTGAGTGTCTAAGCCTCTAAGCCGTATGGTATGACAGCATGAGAGCTGAGAGCATGAGACCATTTGCATATTAGCTCTTTATTATATAGGAAAAGATTGTTTATCTTTTCATAGATCTTAAAAATATTAACTCTTTTCTTAAGATACATTTTAAAATGAGCTAGTTTTGATTTTTTGCAATCACATAGCATCAACCTTGCAACCAGCTAAAGAATTAATCTTCATGTGGGCTGTGTCTTGCACATTGTAGGAAATACACGTGTTTACAGACAAATCTTAATTAATAAATGGATTTCTTGGGGGGAGGGGACTGCTACAGTAGTTCAGTTCTACTGTTAGAGTTTTAGAAAACACACCTGCTAAATACTGAATTCTCTGTTTGAAAAAAAACCGTGTGTTCTCATTACTTGGACACAGGGATGCATTCATTGTCTAACTCTGAATTACATAATCTCTCTGCATTTCTACTGCCTCATCAAAGGATCACTATTATCAGGTCATGTTTCAAATACCAATAGACATTCCTAGGAATAAATTAGCTTTTTATTCTCTCTAACAATTCAGCCATTCTGACTAATTTTGTGATCCCTAACCCTGATTAAGACAATTTCAGACATTATGGCTTTGTAAAAGCATTTCTACTGATGTATCACATTATCACCTCTGGGAACTTTAAAAGGTTTCTGACACACATATGTCACTGTATGCAACACAGTCTGAGTTGTGTGAATATCCTCATTTATGGAGCTGGCCTGCCTTTGACTTGGTATTTCTGCATCAATGACTCTGATTGGCCAGGCCTACTGTTCCATTTACTGTATTAGTGCTAATCCTCTTTCCTCTTTTAACTGTCACAATAATTTCTAAATCTTGGCCAACTGCCTCTCCACTTGGGGCCAACACTCTTCACCATAAAACATGCAACCGATTAAGCTTCAACAATTGGCAGCACAGATAAATCAAAGGACTTGCAGATTTATCTGCTCATCCAGGACCTCGCCTCACAGCTCCCTGAACTCTTCTCCATCAGGGGCTGCTTGTTGTACACAGGCTTAGTTGATCTTATCATTGGCAGTGCCTTAAGGCTCAAAAGGAAGCACACCTTTCAGAGCTGTGCGGGAATACACAACCATCCTCCTACCACCCATGATGTTCAACCTCAATGGAAGCCCAGCAGGTCAGAAGGGGAAGCTTCTGCCCCATTTGGCACCTGTGGGACTAACCAGTAACATAAATAAAGCTAATGATGATATACTCTCACAACTGCTAAATACTCATGACTACCCAGAGATTGCGCTAAGTGTTTTCCAAGTGTCATCTCAATTAATTCTCACAATCATATGAGGTACATACTATTATTACTTCCAATGTATAAGTGAATGAACTTAGGCATAGTAAATCAGGACCTCACTCAAAGCCATGTAGCCAAAGAGCTGGGTTCCACAGTTGTACTCAGGCAGTCTGAATATAGAGTCTGTGCTCTTCAATATTATGCTAAATATATAATAATTAAAATTAAAAGGAAAACAACAAATTGGGAGCCACTATTTTCAATATATGTAACATAGAATTATCATTTTTAGAATATAAAGAGATAGAAAGGCTAGGAAGAGGAAATTTATGACAGAATTATAAAAGCTAACAAGCATGTAAAATGTCTACTTAAATACATAAGGAGACTTTAATATATATTTATATATAAAGTTTTACCAATCACATTAGCATTTTTTAAAATAAACCAGTAATGTATAATGTTGGCGAGAGTGTAAGGCTAATTTCCACATTCATAATCCGTGATAATGAAAAGCGTTTCTCATTTTTGTAAAAGACGTGGCTTTAAAAATTGCCTATTCTTTTGCTCCAGCAATTTTACAACTAAGATATATATGTCAAGGAAGTAATTGTGGATGTGTAATTGAACTTTATCTACATGGATAATCATGGCAACATTGCTTACAATAGTGAAAAATTAAAAACAACCTAAGTATCAAAAATTAAATGTCATTACAATAAAAAACATCCAGATAATAGAATCCTATCCATCATTCATATTATTATATGGTGGAAGAAAAGTAATGACATAGAAATGTTTAAAATAAAGGTTAAGTAAAAAAAAAAAACTTGCAAAATGTGTGTACAGTGTAAACTTGTATTTCAGATGCATGTGGAAGGGTATGTACCAATATGTACTGATAGCTGTAGAAAACTGTGGATGATTTATTTTCTTATTTGTGTCTTTCCCATTACCTAAACATTCTGCAATAGCATTTATTATTTTTACACCTAGATAATTCTATTAAAATCAAGTATAAAACAAGCCTCTTTTGCCCCAATTCTAAAATGGACCAATTATATGTTTCTCACAGGAGAGGCAATATAGCATGGCTACTGTAGAGGGAGAGTGGAGCAAGTTATTTATGTCTCAGTTATCTGGAGGAAGTCATCCAGCTCTTGCTTTGGGGTAGGACAACCCTCCATCTGGGACAGCTAATTAGTGATGATGGCTGCAATCTGCAACTTTGCTGTTTTGCTTAAGTGAGAATCGGCTCTTTTCTTGGTAGAGTGCCAGCTTGCTTTAGAAACTATACCCTTCAAGTTTATCTCTGAAAAAAAACAAACCTCAAGGCTTTGAATTTAAACTGAAGTCTCATTTATTAATCAAGTTATCAAATAAACAGCTAGTGTAAACTCCCCAAAGGAGGAAGGGAGGGAAGGAAAGGAAGAAGGAGGGAAGAAGGGAGGGAGGGAGGAAGGGTATAGAAAAATCATTTTAGTTTAATTCTCAAATCACAAAATGTAAGTATGGGGATAAATTTTCAAGGATTTTTAATTCAGATTCTTCATCAAACAGATGACAAAACTTAAATCACAGCAAGAGGAGAAAACACTGGTGTATGGCAAGATACAGATTCAGGTAACGGAAGCAAATGCAGAGGGGCCATTTAGAAAAACTTGTTTCAACTCTGGGTTTATTTTGCAGTCTTTATATTCACTGCTAGGAGTCCTGGAAGATTCCCAATAGTATAATATCATTGTCCTAATGGCCAAAGCCATCTTTAAATGTTTTATTTTCATCTATGAAGTTCCTGTCTAAAAAGGCAAGACCCCAGACAAGCCCTGCTCCATCTTGAAATTTGCCTTTTGATGAAACTCATACACACAGCTCCGTGAAACTCAACACCGATTGGCCAGATTTCTTGCAACTGAAAACCTCAGATTTGAAAAATAAAATCAACGTGGAAGATGAAATGCAACTCAAAAGAAAATGGAGGTTGAAATGCCTTTTTGTCATGTGCTAAAGACTAGAATCAAAAGAAGGATAAACCCACCCACAGAACCCTGCGTACACCTCCAGACTTCCAGGCAGCCTAGTACATGAAGGGAAGCAGCAGAAAGGACTTAGAACTTGACGTCTGTTGGATCTACTTGGAAATCCTCCTCAAGCAGGTGGCACTCCTGAGCCCCAGCTTCCCTTATGTATAACAATGAGGACAGCAATTCTTATGTTATGAGATAGTTATAAAAATTAAATATGTGAATGCATGTATCTAACACATCCTAGGCACTAAATAATATGTCCTTCCTTCCTTCCAGTCTCCACCTATTGGTTCAGATTCCACCTGAGTCCCATTATGCCCCACACTGAGAACATATCCTCTTCTCCAGTTCAATCATCTCATTTCAAACATTGTTCACCCTTCATGTTCTGCAGCCTGCCTACCATCCCATGGTACACTGCACTCTGTAGCCTGTAAATACATTATAATTTTTCAATCCCCATCCTAAAGTGTGACAACAAACACTAGCCTAAATACTTAAGTATGATTGTTCCTAGAAAGGAAAGATTAAGATTTATTTCTAATGATTTTGATCAGTGCAGCCTCAGATCAATGGTGGTGGTGGTGTGTGTGTCCACTGAGTCATATTGATTCATTCAGACAAAAACCTCTAAGACTTTTTAATGCATGAAATAGTTAATGTTTATTGAGCGCTCTTGATGTACCAGACACTGTTCTTAGTCTCCTACATGAAATACTAATATAATTATCAAAGTGGTCCAGAGTGGCCATTATCATTATTCTCCCCATTTTATGGATGAGAAGACTAACAAAGAGAGATGCTGTTTCAATTTACTAAAAGAGCTAGACTCTGAGCCTGTGCAATCTGATACCAGAATCACTATGCCTTCTCAGTGATAATAGGTAATTAAAATGTCACATAAAGATTCCTCATGTTCCCTTAGGAAAGAGAATTAAAGTCCTGCTCCTGATATGATATATGTGCAGGCCAATCCATAAACCCTCATATAATGAAACAGAACCCCCAAGGTTCACACAAAACATAGTCAAAAATAGGAAACATGTTATTTAATGACTGAAGCCAGGCATACCTAGAAGTGTGGGGGGACTCAGAACAAGGTGGCTGTGTCTCCTCCATCAAAGGCAGCAAGACTAGACCTTGAGCCCTTCAAGCGCAGGTTCCTTGGAATGAGCCAATAAACAAAGGAGGAAGAATCTGAACAGGCAGGTTCTCCAAGGTTCCAAAACTCAAATTCAGCCTCAGCAGCCCACTCTCTTTGGTTTTATCACATAATAAGCTGCTCCATAATATTTTATTTGAAGAAGTGTTTTTTTGTGTTTTGAAAAATTTGAAAACCATTTGTAGAAACAGTATTTAGTTAGGGTCTCAGGCCCCAGTGACTTCATATGATTACTTTGTGACCTGTGCTCAGGCCCAGCACTTTCTCTGACCATTAACCTCAATTCAGACTTGCAGGATTATTATGAGGAACAAATATGACATTTAAGAGAAGCAGTTTTAACTTACTATTAAGTATAACAATGTTTGGCATATTAGAAACTCTAGAGAGCTGTGCCAATATGAGTGATTTTCATGACTCATCAACAAGAACACTTATGACCCTTGGTTACTCATGAGAGACAGTAATGTTTTAAAAGAATGAGAAGTTGAGTCAGAATCAGTTGGAATCAAACACTAACTGACTACTGGGTGTGATGACTGGGAAAGTTACTTCAGCTTCCTAAGCCTTTGTCCCATACCTGCAAACAGGAACTAACAGCAGGGTGGTTATGAAGACTTACTTCAATGAAATTATTACTCCATTTGCTTTCATGCTTTGCACAGGGCACAAGACAGTCTATAACGGGAAGCACTGATGATCTGTTAATATTCTTGTCAATTCTTATCTCTCAAGTTTACTACATGCCTTGTGAGGGGGGCTCAAGGGGAAAAAAGACTTTAGGCACACTCTTTTCTACAGGAATGAATCCTGAGCACCCCCTTCTGATCTCCCTTTGCCAACAGGCATAAATATTCTGTAATTGCTTTGAAGTGTACTGGTAACAACATGGCCAACTGTTCACTGTGATGACTCAGGAGTTGCTCTGAAATAGAACGGGTGTGAGCAACGGGAGGCTGTAAAGCTCTCAAGTCTGAGTCATTGCGATGGCCACGGCCTTCCAGCTCCGATGATCACAAGTGCCTTGACAACTCCACCACTCGGCCGAGGACACCTGGATACTCCTTACTCAGTGAGACAATGCAACTCACCCAGTACCTGCTACACACTCTCCTGCCTCCTGATAGTCTAGTCAGCCCATGCCAGGATTAGATCAAATGCCGCCTCTTTCCAGATGACCCTTGTCAGTACAAATGACTCTCTTAATCCCCACCCAAGACACTGCAAGCCCATCCATTTATTTTATGCACACCTGTGATTTTAAGGTGTCCATTTTGACTTGGTCTCAAGAAAACTGTTTTAGGTAATAAGTTTGTTGACAGCAAACATGTTATTTTACTCATTCTATATACCCCCATCAAAGTGTAATGTACACAGTGAATGTTTACTGGTAATATACAATAAAGTTAAATTAAAGCATAAAATACATATGACTCTTCAATCCAGGACTTATGATGATATATGACCTCACATGACATGTAAAGATTTAGAATGTTCATAATAAATTTAATCATGTTTTATTTTTAAAATTCAGTATTTTAAGTAAAAGCTGAATCTTAAACTGATAAGATCCTTGAATTTTTACTGTGTACTATAAAAGAAAAATGATCAGAAATAGTTTAATTGAGGCATTGTATTTACTTTCTCCTTTAAAAATGAGCTGACATTTAAAAAAAAAAAAGCTGACAAAGCTACAGGTTTCTAAATCAGTAATTGGCAGGGAGGGTAGTCAAGGAGTTCTGGCTTCTGTATGTTATTAGTGTT
>NW_006283770.1:1906696-1927952 GCF_000327345.1 Myotis davidii | reverse complement strand
AGAATAACTAGAGGCCCCGTGCACAAAAATTTGTGCACTCAGGGGGTCCCCTCAGCCCGGCCTGTGCCCTCTCGCAGTCTGGGACCCCTTGTGGGATGTCCACCTGCTGGCTTAGGCCCATTCCCCGGGGGATCAGGCCTAAGCTGGCAGTCAGACATCCCTCTGGCAGCCCGGGAGCCCTTGGGGGATGTCCACTTGCCAGCGGGGAGCAGGCCTAAGCTGCAGTCAGACATCCTTAGCGCTGCTGAGGAGGTGGGAGAGGCTCCTGCCACCACCGCTATACTGGAAGCCGTCAGCCTGGCTTATGGCTGGTTAGAGCATCGTCTTGATACACCAAAGTATTGGGTTTGATCACTGGTCAGGGCACATGCAAGAAACAACCAGTGAATGTATAAATAAGTGGAAGTACAAATTGATGTTTCACTCTCTGCGTGTATGTGTGTATATATACTAGAGACCCGGTGCACGACATTCATGCACTGGGGGGGGCGGGTCTCTTAGCCTGGCCTGTGCCCTTTCACAGTCTGGGAACCCTTGGAGGGAGTCCGCCTACCTGCCTGCCACAGAGGCAGGAGAGTCTCCTGCCACCACTGCTGCGCTCACCAGCCCTGAGCCTGGCTTCTGGCTGAGTGGTGTTCCCCCTGTGGGAGCGCACTGACCACCAGGGGACAGCTCCTCCGTTGAGCGTCTGCCCCCTGGTGGTCAATGCACATCATAGTGACCAGCTGTTCAGTTGATTTGCATATTAGGGTTTTATTATATAGGATATAATATAGGAAAATCAGAACCACATATAGCTGTATGGCAGTAGTTAAGTTACTTAAACCTCTATATCTCTTCTGTAAACCAGAAACAATGGCACAGGTAGGGTAGGGACCATATAAATTATAGTTTATGTAAAACCCTTAGCACAGAGCCTAGATCACTATAGGTACTCAATAATAGTGACAACTAGGATGATGAAGCTGATTTTGGAGTCATAAACATAGTATGTTACTTGAAGCCATATGTGCAGATAAAATCATGAAAGAACAATACTGGGGGTGGGGGGCAGGGCATGGAGTGGGGGAAAAAAAACCCAGAACCTTTGGGAATACCTATATTCTGGTTATGTTTGATTATATTTTGCATAAATGACCATAACATTTTTATTACTCCATCAAGAATTGGAGTCTATTTCCTTTCTTCTTTAACCTGAGTGGGACTTTGTGATCAATTAAACAAATATAACACATGAGAATGTATGACTTCTAAGAAAGGTCATGAAACCTTTAGTAACACCATTGCCTCTGCAATGTGGAAAATAAGGAAATGTACTAACCGAATGAGCTAGGTAAGTGAGATTTCCAGACAAAGCATTGAAGTCGCTGCCTGCCTTCTTGCTGCTTATAGCAAAGTTGCAAGAGGGAAAAGGAACCTAAGGAAAGAATTGTTAAATAGAAGGAAGCAAGGACTTACTGAGTAAATAAAACACTTTCCTTCCAAGCTTCTCTGGAGAAAGAACAATTCTAAAATTAGTAATGCCTTTGTATATTTAAAAAGTCTAGCATACAATTAGGAGACATGGTCTAAAGGCAAAGCAGGAGAATGACTCCAAAAACCTATGTTAAGAAAAATTTAAGGTGATACCTCAGACAAATGATCTAAGAATGTTGTCCTGTCTCACAGATTCTTTCTATTACACAATAGGGTTTCCCAAATCTGAAGTGTATTGCCCCACAACAGTCTCAAAAGAAGCTCAGGGTTGCACAGGGATTGCCCTGAAGAAATTCTGGGTGTGACTTTTGTCTAATATAATGAACTAGAAATTGTTGCATTTAAAAACACACACACACAAAGTTTTTTAAAGAATTGTATTACCTTGGACTAAAAAGGACAGAGTCCCATTGAGCTGCAAACACAGACTACATTTCATGGAAAAGGCAAAGCCAGAAGTTGCATAAAATCATTCCCAGATAGTACAACTAAACCTTAATCAAGTACTTGGCAATATATCCCCAGCTATTTTTTCAGAATTGCTATGGACCAATGACTGCTGTGCTGCCTATGTCCCCCTTTCTGAATTGGAGTGTCTATTGCAGTTATTCTGGGTTTGTCCCACAATTATATGTTGGTTATGGGGGAAGACACAGATAGTTTGTCATTTTAGTTTACAGGTCTTAGGTCAAGAAGAAAGATAGTCAAGAAGCTACACACAAGGAAGCACACCGAAGAGACTTATCCACACCTAACCCTGGCTTATAGGCTGAGATCCTGGCCCCTCAAGCATGAGCCTAATGCCAAAATGGAGTGAAATTTGGGGGAAGGTAGTCTTAGGGATAGATTGAATTTGTTTTGCATGTATTATCGGGACCAGAGTACTGTAGTAAAAATTATCTTCCCAATGTAGCCATAAAAATATTTCTGGTTTTACAGGCTCTTTCAGAATCTTGTCTCACCCTCATTGAGAGTGGAGTTTATTTCTCCTCTTTCTTTTTGAACCCGAATAGGCCTCTGTGATTGTATGGGTGAATAAAATATTTCAAAAGTGATAGTGCATGACTTCTAAAGCTACATCATAAAAAGTTGTTTCTCTTTTTCTCAGAAATGTATCTTTGAAGCTTTGAGGCACCAGGTAAGAAGTATGGTTGCCCCGAAGATGCTGCACTTAAAAAAACCATGAAAAGAGACTCCATAGGGACAGAGAGAGATGCCCAAGGATCCGCAACTGCTGCATCCACCATCTAGTAGCATCTCCCCCTCCTCCCAGGAGCCAGACATGAGTGAATAAGCCTTCAAGCAATTCCAGTGCTGCATGCCTGATTGTAATCACGTGACAGAACCTAAGTGAGAACCACCGAGTTGAGCCAGTCAACCTCCGCGGATAAAAATACAATATTTGTTGTCTTAAGCCAAGAAGTTCGGAGGCGGTGTGTTATGCAATGATGGCTAACCAGAACACACAGTTATTCTGAAACCAGGAGGAAATGGTGCAGTCACATAATTGGGAAGAGCTATTATGATAGAGCCTGTGGAAGCCAATGGAAGAAATTTAAGAAAGAGAAAGTGCACATCATTAGTGAAGGCTGCAGAGAAGAAAAGCAGAATGAGAACAGAAGAAGGTTCACTAGAAATTAAATGCATTTGTCATCTCCTGTCTAGAATGTAAAACTGACTAGCCTCCAATGCAAAAACAGTATCAAATACAGTCGTCCCTCAGTGTCTGAGGGGGGTTGGTTCTAGGACCCCCACATATACCAAAATCTGCAGATGCTCAAGTCCCTTATATAAAATGGCATAGTATTTGCATATAACCTATATGAAATCCTCTCATATATTTTTTAAAGTCTCTAGACTATGTTACCTAATACAATGTAAATGCTGTATAAATAGTTGTTATACTTGTATTACTTAGAGAATAATGACCAAAAAAAAAAAGTCTGTACACATTCAGTATGGACACAACAATGGTAAGCCTAACTAGATAATACCCATTGGCAACAACATAACTTTTTTAAAAAATATTTTTGATCTGTGGTTGGTTGAACCCACAGATGCAGAACCTGCAAACACGTAGGACCTGTTGTCTGAGAAGCACCAGCACATGTTCCCTCTACCTGGATCATCTTGTCCCTCCTCAAGTCCTTCTTCTCCAACCCCATCCAAAAATCTAGGATGAAAAGGAAAGCAGCCCTCCTTATATATCCGTTAAGAGCAAGGAACAATGTAGGTACTTTAATTTCTAGTAATAGTAATAGTAAGTGAGTGTCATCTTCATGTTACTGATGATTAATATAAGATTTAGACAAATTAAATACTTTGAAAATAGACATATAGCTAGTAAATGGTGGACCCACTATATTAACCTAGTCCTGTGTGAGTCTGATAGTCAGAATGGAGATAACTATGGTCAGTTCTTTATGAGAAAATCTAGTTCAACAGAGACTAAAACGGGTTCTGATGATTTAAGCGCTAGTCCTCTCTGAACCCTTCCTTCCTCCATCTGGCATCCTCCAGATGGTTGGAAGCTTGAGAGTGATCTGTGGCCATCAGTTCTTCTCTCTCCCCAACAAAGCCAATTCATGTATTGCTTTCCCATAATGCCTCTGACTCTGAGAGAACTGCCTTCTGTAGGCACAAATTAAACTTGCTCTACGATAGCACCAGGAAGCCAAGCTCAAAATTCTAAAAATGAACTACAAAAAGAGTGTGTTGAATAGAGGAACTGGGTTCCAGATTGTGTCCTGTTTACAAAGGCACATATTGTGCTGATAGTAAAAGCAAGTAAGTTCTAACTTCATTATGGCTTAAAATGAATGCCACCCACCCACACCCACACCCTACCCACACTCACACTCCGTGAGAGCAATTAAATCTTAAATTCACCTTGCTCTGAACTACACAGACAAATAAAATTCTGTGAACATATTTGTGTGGTTTATGTATCATCTTCCACAAATTGCTTTACCAATTGAAATGAAAGGACTAGCTCATGTACATATGTATTCTGGGCTTCTGAGTTTTAATTCAAGAGACAAATGCATTCTCATAGTGACTATGGGAAACCACTCAGAGGAAACAGGTGTCACTGGTTACCAGAAGCCAGCGCTTTGAACTGCACTCCAGAAAATTCTAGGGTCATTAAGACTCTAATACAGTGATGGCGAACCTATGACACGCGTGTCAGAGGTGACACGTGAACTCATTTTTTTGGTTGACTTTTATTTGTTAAATAGCATTTAAATATATAAAATAAATATCAAAAATATAAGTCTTTGTTTTACCATGGTTGCAAATATCAAAAAATTTCTATATGTGACACAGCACCAGAGTTAAGTTAGGGTTTTTCAAAATGCTGACACACCGAGCTCAAAAGGTTCGCCATCACTGCTCTAATAGCTATTCAAAAAGAATAAGGTTTTGTGGTCAAATAATTTAGGAAAACACAGCAGCTCATTCTTTTTATTCATTTGGAAATTCACACTGCCCACTAGCCTGTGAAGATGTAAGAAATCCTGTAAGGTATGAACCTGTTTAACTGTTTAAAATATAATTTCCTAAATTTATCTTACCATAGGCCCTTATTTTCATACAATACCCACTATATTTCTTATCAATCATTGTTCAAGCAATACATTAGGGTGAACACCATTCTTATTCGTTGGCATGCAATTCTTATTTAGAGCAACCTCCAGTGGATGCCTGAAACCATGAACAGTAGTACTGAGTCCTATATATACTGTTTTTTCCTATCCATATATTCTTATGATAAAGAGTATTTATAAATTAGGCACAGAAAGAGATTAACACTAATAACTAATAACAAAATAGAGCAATTGTAACAATTCCCCCCCCTCCCTCTCTCTCTCCAAGATGGCTACTAAGTGACTACAGGACAGGTACATGGATATGCTGTACAAGTGGATGATTCACATCCTGAGTAGAATGCAAAGGGGTAGCATGAGATTTCATCATGCTACTCAGAACCACACACAATATAAAACATGAATTTTTTATTTCTGGAAATTTTCACTTAATGTTTTTGGACCACAGTTGACCAGAGGTAACTGAAACCACAGAAAGTAAAATTGGAGATAAGGGGGGATTGTAGTTATTTCAGGGAAATAGCATACTATTCATATGCTATATGTGATAAAAAGATTATGGGCTTTAGAGTCAACATGGTCTGACTAAACTTCTATTTCTACACTAATTAGCAGAACGAGTGCTTTTAAACACTTGTTTGAAGCAAGGTATTTAATTTCCATGTGTCTCGGTTCCTTTGTATGTAAAATAGAGATAAAAATATCTACCTTGTAGGAGGGTTATGAGAATTAAATCAGGTATAGTATGTAAAATGCCTGACATTGTAGGCATTACATAACTGATATTTTTCCTTTCTGGTTAAGTTTCTTTAATTTGTCATGTAAACAATTTTATATTGTTATAATTATAATAATGGTCCTATATGATCTGGACATGAATTAAAGTTATAGGCATTCTAACTCGAGTTCATACAGCTACATAAATCCCTTAAACAGATAGACAAAACGGAAGACTGATAAACCTCCCTAGGCCTCTCTGGTTCATGTTCTGGTAATTCTAAACAATCATAAAGGAACTGTCTAAAAGGAAGAACTGTTCTGTTTTCCCACCATGTCTTCCTGTGCACCTGAAACTCAATGTTTTCCTTCTCAATCACTAATCCCAAACGTATTCTGCCATTTAAAAATTCTTAGAAGCCAAACTGGTGTGACTCAGTGGCTTAGCATCAACCTATAAACCAGGAGGTAATAGTTCAGTTTGATTCCTGGTCAGAGAACATGCCCAGATTGTGGGCTCAATCCCCAGTGTGGGGCATGCAGGAGGCAGCCAATCAATGATTCTCTCTCATCACTGATGTTCCTATCTCTTTCACCCTCTCCCTCTCTGAAATCAATAAAAATATATTTTAAAAATATAGTAGGAAATGATAGCACTGTATCTACATTTTCTTACTAAGAGTTCTGTGTAAACTTACCAAATCTAAATCAAGGTCTTCACCATGTCTTTTTCATTCCTCACAGCTCCCACAGAATCCAACATAGTCCTGAGCTCATACTAATCTCTCAGTGAATATTTATTGATTATTTTGAGCCACTCACAGTTGTAGAGAGGAGCTATAGACAGAATTGTAACCCCTCCCCCCAAAAAATTCATATGTCAAAGTCCTAAGCCCCAATATGAAATCATTCAGCTTTGGAATACATAATTAAACAAAGAGAGGTGAAGAATGCAGAAAGTGTCTACACTTGGATAGTATTCAGATAGGAGCCTTCAACTCAAAGTCATAAAATAAGCAAGTAAGATCCATTAGGTAATCCAGTGGACATCAAGCAGAGAAATAGAACAAATATTGCTGATTTTTTTTTCTAGAACAACTCTAGTTAATTTAAAAGCAAAACTTGGAAAGACACTAAAGAAATAATGCATTCCACCCACCAAATGGCAAACTATCAAAATTGAAGGAAAGTTTTAACTATTAAGATGAATAATGTACACCAAAGAGAAAAAGAGGTATTAGGGATACATACCAGGTTAGCAATATTAGTATTGTATTGTGTAATTATATACTTTTTTGTTTTGTTTTGTTAATCTTCACCCTATGATATTTTTCCATTGATTTTTTTTTTTTTTTTAGAGAGTGTAAGAGCAAAGTAGAGACAGAGAGAAACATCAATGTGTGAGAGACCCATCGATAGGTTGCCTCCCACATGTGCCCTGACCAGGGTTGGGATTGAGCCTGCCACCCAGGTACATACCCTTGACAGGAATCAAACTTGGGACCCTTCAATCTACAGGACGATGTTCTATTCACTAAGCCAAACTGGTGGCCGGGGCTCTACTGTCAGCAGTCAGACAATCCTAGTGCTGCCACAGAGGAAGGAAAGGCTCCCGCCACCGCCACTGCACTCGCCAGCCATAAACCCAGCTTCTGGCTGAGCAGCCCTCCCCCTGTGGGAGTGCACTTACCACCAGGGGGCAGCTCCTGCATTGAGTGGGGTTTTAGCAAAAACCAGGTCTCCAACATCCCCTCAGGGGTCCTGGATTGCGAGAGGGTGCAGCCCAGGCTGAGGGACCCCACAGGTGCATGATCAGGGCCGCGGAGGGACACAGGAGGTTGGCCAGCTGGGGAGTAACTGCGGGAGGGCTCTAGGGTGTGTCTGGCCCATCTTGCTCAGTCCAGATAGGCTGGACCCCAGCAGCAAGCTAGCCTACCGGTCGGAGTGTCTGCCCCCTGGTGGTCAGTGCAGGTCATAGTGAGCGGTTGAGTGGCCTTAGCATATCATTATCATATTATACTTTGATTGGTTGAATGGACGACCCGATGACCAGACACTTAGCATATTAGGCTTTCATTATATAGGATTATATTATATTATTGAGAAGAATAATGAACTGATGTCTATAACTTAGTCTAGTACTGAGGCCTAGTAATAACCTTGCACATTAGTTGATGTGAGGCTGGCGATAATGATCTAAATATAGCAGTTGGCGCACTTTATCTTGTGTATATTGACATAAAGAACTCATAGAACAGAACCCCTCTGGTCATCCCAATGCTCAGTGTGTAATTAATGAAGAGGAGAGCAGTGTCGGTGCCCAATATTATCCTGTACAGCTCCTACCCTGTGGTAAACATTCAGACAACAATCATAGCCCTAGCTGGTTTGTTTCAGCGAATAGAGCATTGGGCTGTGGACGCAAGGTTCGTGGGTTCCAGTCCGGTCAAGGGCACGTACCTTGGTTGCACGTTCCTCCCCAGCCTGGGCCCTGCAGGGCATGTGCAGGAGGCAACTGATCGATGTGTTTCTCTCACATCAATGTTTCTCTCTGTCTTTCCCTCTCTCTAAAAACTCAATGGAAAAATATCTTCGGGTGAGGATTAATTTAAAAAAAAAAGAGAGAGATAGTAATCACAAATAAAACCTACTTTATATACATATCCATAAGGAGTTTTATGAGCTAAAAAATCCATAAAAATATTGTGATATATAACATATGTAAGATGTAAATCACTACTACAAGAAAGTTAAAGTAAAAAACCGTAGAAATACATTACATTTTATATGTACATTATATATTTTTTTTATTTGTCTAAAGTTTTACATATGTCTCTTTTCCCCCCATTAAGCCCTCCACCCTTCACAGCCATTCCCAACCCGGGCAGCCCCCACTGCCCCTGTGTCTGTGTCCATTGGTTATGCTAATTACATTACATTTTTAATGTAAAGATGCTTAATGCATTCCACAGGGGAAAAGATAAAATTATGTGTTTTTCATGTAAGTGTACTTAAGTATTCCAGAGAACTTCATCACCAGGAGGTTAGAAATATGTCTAAGTAACATAGAACAACTGGTATTCTCTCTGAACACAATTGGAAAAGGGACAAATAATCACCAAATGAGGACAAATCTTTAGTGTTTCTATAAATAGATTGAAAAAAATGAGATTTCTCAAAATTTTAGGCATATAATTCAAATAAAATCAATCTATAGGACAAAGAAGCCTTGAAAATAAAGCCAGACAGAAAGTGAAAAATTCTTTTTAAAAAAATATATATATTATTGATTTTTTACAGAGAGGAAGGGAGAGGGCCAGAGAGTTAGAAACATCGATGAGAGAGAAACATCGATCAGCTGCCTCCTGCACACTCCCCACTGAAGATGTGCCCGCAACCAAGGTACATGCCCTTGACCGGAATCAAACCCGGGACCCTTGAGTCCGCAGGCTGACGCTCCATCCACTGAGCCAAACCGGTCAGGGCAAGAGTGGAAAATTCTTGATGATTTGTGAAACTATTGACTGTCCCTGTAGCATCTCAAGTTGAGTGGTAGCAATCTTTAGAGACAATGGAGTTACGTGTTTAGAGATTAAGCTCTCTGCGCCTTATCAAATATTGGGTCACAAATGTGATATAATATACTGCTAAAGACACTTAAATTTCCTATGTCTCTTGGGAGACAATGAAAAAACAATAAAAAAGTTATAACCATTTTAAAGGTCAGTCAGAACTATTATAATTTTTAAAGATTAATGTTTAATGAGACTCTATTTCCACAATCAAAACCTAGTTTTCCATTATGCTTACATCCTTTGGATTTGTCTGAAATAGGTTCACCTAATATGTATTTTGAAAATACATAACCCACAGAGGGTGTTGTTCAGAAAATATATATATGTTTTCCTAGTGGTTTATGGAAGGAAATAAACCCTGGAACAGAATCATATTTCAGGATTTAGCTGACAGAAAGCTGACTTTCAGATGGTGTGTATGTGTGTGAGGAGGGGAAAAGGGAGGTTACAAAGTGGACTTCTCATAATTCAGAACAGTAAGAATGAATGTTGTTCTCTGTTCTAAGTGACATCAGTACACGTAATAGTACTGTACAAGTATGACACCCATCATCTCACTGTCACCATTGGAAGATTGTAGGAGTATTTGGGGGGAAAATGCATCACATGAGAGCAGGTGTCATATGTAACAATACACTCACTGTTGGACTGGTCTCTTGGGCAATATCACTTTTCTCTTTTTCCATTTTCTTCAGCAGCATTTGTTTTGGTTTGTCTGTGTTTCTTCTTGCATATAAATACTTCAGTGCTTAATACTGAGCAAATGTAAATTATAGGATTAAAAGATAATCCTATTTAATGATTTATATATGGACAAAAATGGTATTGTCACTCAATCTCCCTCACAATGTGCAATCCAAATGCATTGGGAATAAATCTAGTATAAATTTTCAATTTCCTTTCAGTCTTAAGAGAAACAGATATGTGACATGTTGCTCTCCATTTTTTATATTTCCTTTCAACTTTTGTAATACATGCCATTTTCTAAATACAGCAAAAAGAATGACAAATCAAAAACTCTCACTTTAAATCAGTGAGATTTTTTTAATTTTTTTATTTTTTTTCTTTCCTCCCCAGATTTTTTCTTATGTGTATGTACATAAAATATGTATTTACAAAAATAATATCCTGCTACAATTGTTCTCTAGAATCTTCTAGTCTCCTTTAACAATTGTGGACAAATGTTCATATCAGTAAAATATAGAGCCACATCCTTTCTCTTGGCTGCCTAGCATGTGAGTATGTGGCTATGCCATCGTGTTTTGTTCCTCACATGAATGAGTGGGATCATGTGGTATTTTTCCTTCGTTGACTGGCTTATTTCACTTAGCATAATGCTCAAATCAGTGAGATTTTTTAAAGTATATTTTTATTGATTTCAGAGAGGGAGAGAGAGATAGAAACATCAATGATGAGAGAGAATCATTGATTGGCTGCCTCCTGCGAACCTCCCACTGGGGATCAAGCCACCACCCTGACTAGGAATTGAACCATGACCTCCTGGTTCATAGGTTACTGCTCAACCACAGAGCTACATCAGCTGGGCTAGACACACATTTTTAAAGAGCACTGAATGTATAAGTCACTGTAGGAGGCCCCAAGAATTATACTAGGTCTCTATTCCCAGGAAATATAGTAACAAAAATAGATGGAAATAACAGTTCCTTTCTGGAGCCTGCAAGTTCCTCAGGGATGTGTTTTCCAAGTGATTTTCATACTCTAATAGACATTTTTTGTGTTTCTATTGTCATTGAACCTCATTTATAGTTACCTCTTTTCTCCAGCTTCTTCTATAGTCCCAACTGCTTCTTGATATATGTATGCCTATGTTGCTTATATGTGTATATATATGTGTGTTTGTGTGTCTGTGTGTACATATGTACATAAACACTTACAAACATACATCAACACACACACATACATATATTTGCTTATATATATATATACTAGAGACCCAGTGCATGAATTTGTGCATGGGTGGGGCCCGGCCAGCTGTGGGGGAAGGGACGTGGGAGGTTGGCCAGCTGGCCCTGCCCCCAATCGGGCCAGTTGGCTGGTCACAGTGTGCATCATAGCAACTGGTCATTCCAGTCATTCTTGTCATTCTGGTCACTTGGCTTTTATATATATAGATACACAGAAGTACACACATACAGAAAGAGAGGGAAAGGGGAGAGAAAGAATGAGGAGAGAGATTGCCCTCTCCAATTGCTACTCTTCTACTGTCTTCCTTCATTTGCAAAGTGAATAACATACTAAAAAAATGTTCTCAAAAATGTCATATGTTCCTCAATCTAGTGTACCATTTCCAATCTCACCATACTTCTCTTTCAAGTTTTACCAATAACTTTCTTATTACCCTGTACAGAATCCCAGAGTCCAGTGGCTTTCTCAGACTTCTTTGCCAAGAAGCTTCTGCTATATATGACAGTGCTAGTTAGCCCATTGTTTAGAAATGTCAACCCTTGGTGTCTATAGAACAAGCATTCTGATTCCTACTCTTCACCTCAGCCAGTTCCTCCAGGTATCTCTCTACTTTCTTCTTTTACATCTAACTGTGGAGTTCCCCACGATTCTATACCTTACCCTATCCCCCTTATCATTTGCCCTGGAAAAGCCACTTTATCTATGACCTTCTAAATTGTTCCTCCACCTATACCCTTTGACTTGAACCTTGAAACTTTTTTAAAATATGTTTTTATTGACTCTTAGAGAGGGATAGGGAGAGAAAGAAACATCGATGAGAGAGACACATCATGGGCTGCCTCCTGCTCGCCCCCCACCAGGGACCGAACCCACAACCCAGGCATGTGCCCTGACTGGGAATAGAATTCAGGACCTCTTGGTCCATTGTATGATGCTCAGTCCACTGAGCCACACCAGCCAGGCAAGCCTTAAAACGTTTTTTTCCAGAAACCTACACATGCTTTCACTTAACATGTCTTGTTTTCATCAAAAACTCATCATTTTCAAAATCCAATTCATTAGTTTACTCTGCCACATTCCCCAAAATTCATCTCTGTAAATTTTTCATGGAACCAATTATTTGTCCAGGAAATTAGGCTCAATATCACAGATTCATCTATCTTTTACCTATTGTTTGGTTTTTCAACAGGATATCCATGAACCTCCCCTAAATTTTCACTGACAATACCCTCACCCAGATTCTCATCATGTCATGGTTTGATTACTTCAATGGCCTTCACTTAGTTGCTCTGATTTCAGTTTTTCTTACAAAATGTTGGAAGACCAACCTTTAATAATATAATGCCTTGAAAACTACACACCTTACTTTTAAAATAAAATTGCGATTAGAGCCCTGGCTTGGTGGCTCAATTGGTTGGGGCATCATCCCATGCACCAGGGATAATGAGTCTTAAATCAACTACCAGCATCACATCACATGGGTCATTTAAAAAGGGAACTTAAACTTGATTCTCTGGCTGTGCCACCCTCGAGCCCAGAAAGTCACTGGCAGAAAGTCCCCAGATCCTGAGGAACTATGCACTCACAAATCAGCAGAAGATAATGTGGCCTACTTTGACCTTCCCAGACCTTACTTGATTGAGTCATATTTCTAATGTTGTGTTAATGTACTTTGATGAATCGAATTAATTGTTCAGTTATCCCAGTACTAACCTCTTTTTTTAACCAGATTTTATCTAGTGTCTCTATGTCCTGTTACCCAGTGCTATTATGCCCGAGGAACGGGGACACCAAGGCGTCAAGGCTGTTACAGCCAAATTGATTACCCCACTTTGCCTACAGACTGCAGTGCTGCACTGCACATCCTGTTACTCCACTGGAGAAAATCTCTGGGTTTAATATAATGCCAAATCTTTCCATTACATCAATGCCTCCTTTTTTGTTTTTTTTACCTTTTCCCTCCTACATTTGAAGAATATTCTATATTATTCTAAAGAAAGGTATATTATTAAAAAAATAGCATACATAGTATAAAATTCTAGAAAACTTAAAGCTGGCTATGGAAGCCCCAGCCATCTGATCTGGAGAAATACTATAAACTAAAAATCCCTTTCCCAACATCCTTCCCTCTGTTAAATATATGACTCTTCTATAATTGCCACATCATTTTTATATTTTTGAATAAATCTTGATCCAAAATTATTTTTTTTAAAACACATAAGCACCTGCTATGAGAAAGGTCCTTGTAAGTCCCAGTGAGAGATTCAGATCTGAGCATGGGCTCTGCCTGTGAAGAGCTTCAGATAAAAATAGAGCAGAGCAGCAGGATCCACCAAACTTATATGTTAGAATTCTGTTTCCTTGTTGATTGAATGCCCCAAATGGAAGAACTACACACAATATACACACAAGGTAGCCCCTGGGGAAAACAGAGAGATTAAGTCAATTTTACCAGTCCTGTAAACAATAAAATAATACACTCAGTACCAACCAAGAGCAGACTAAATGTATTCCATTACATTCTCCTGCAGAATTTCCATTAAAGGTACAAGAGAAAATGTCTCTATCCACAAAGTAATCTATAAGCAAAGGAAGAACATAGTACCTTTGCATGGAACACACGGTCTTAAAATATCTGACCCCAACATCTGTGATTTTATAAAGCAGGAGAGTGTTTTAAACAGGAGAAGTACTGCTCAAAATAAGAAAAAGAGACAGAGCACTCTTCACTCCCACCATGTCGGGGGACTGCTCTTAGGGGTCAGGAGTCTTCTGCTGCAGGGATCCAATGCCTGCTGGACTTCTATGGCTGACTCATTATTCACAGCCATAATGGACTAAATTTACTACGAATGCAGCAGAAAGAAAAGGGAGAAAAGTTCTTTAATTTTTTTTATTGAATTTGTTGGGGTGGCACTGGTTAATAAGATTATATAGGTTTGGGGTATAAATTCTATAATACATCATCTGTCTCTTATATTGTGTGTTCAAGTCAAGTTTCCTCCCATCACCATTTATGCCCCACCCCCTACTCCCTTTAGCTCTGGTAATCACCATACTGTTGTCCGTGTCTGTGAGTTGGATTTCTTTGGTTGTTGTTTTGTTTTTGCTTAATCCTTTCATCTTTTTCTCCCAGGAAATAATCTAAAATAACTCAAATTCTATGAAAGCCTAATATGCTAAGTATACAGTTGTTTGTTCAACAAATAGAAGTGTAACATGCTAATGATATGCTAAGGTTGCTCAACTGCTCGCTATGACATGCACTGATCACCAGGGGGCAGATGCTCCAACCAGTAGGTTAGCTTGCTGCTGGGGTCCAACTAATTGGGACTGAGCAAGATGGGTCGGACACGTCCTGGAGCCTTCCTGTGGTCCCTCCCTGGCTGGTCAACCTCCCGAGTCCCTCTCTGGCCCCTATTGTGCACCAGTGAGGTCGCTTGGCCTGGCCTGCACCCTCTTGCAATCTGGGACCCCTTGGGGGATGTCGGAGAGTCAGTTTCAGCCCGATCCCGCAGACCAGGACGAGGGACACCACTGGTGCATGAATTTGTGCACCGGGCCTCTAGTATTAAATAATAGTCATGATAATCTAAATTGCAATCTATCTATATAATAGGCTCTGATGTGATGTTATAAATCATGTTGTAGAACATGTATTCTCAATGGGGGCTTAAAATTGTTGTTTTGCAGGGGTGAAGAAAGTCTTGCTATTTGTATGTACAAAGCACAGATATACAAATAATACATAAACAGATACGCACTATATCTGTGATACTGAAAGTTCATTGGGGGATATTCAGGAAAAAAGAATCTCTTAAAAAGCTCCTTTGCAGGACAATCATGAACAAAACAATGTTGAGAAATACTATTATAGAAAAACATTTACCTACAAAGAAAATATTCCTTATAAATAATTATAATAACCACAGTAACTATTGTTGCTATTATTACAATAGTAGTTAATCAAGGGGGTCCAGTGTTATGTGCTTCACATAAACAACATGGTTTAATTCTCAGAAAGTACTTTATGAAATGGATGTTATTACTCCCATTTTACGAATGAGGAAATGGAAATTTAGAATGGCTATTATTTTACCAGATGAGAAAAAAATGAGGGTCAAAATCATTATGAAATTTAGTCAATGTAACACAACAGTAAAAGATTCAGACCCACGTCTAGATTTGTCTGAATCTAGTCTACGTACTCTTAACTATTATGCAGGCTTCCAAATGGTGTAATTATGTACAAGCACTTACATGCACACACACACACACACACACACACACACACACAAATAGAAGCACACAAACGAAGTTATAAATGAAAATCCTTGGAAGTGGAAGTGCTTAAATTTCTCTGGCTTTTCTTTGTTACCAAATTTTCTGCATAGAGCATGTATAACTTTTAATAATAAAGAATAAACAAAAAAAATCACATAGACCAACCCCCCAAAAAAGAATAAACAAAAAATGCTACATAAATAATAAACCTTGCCCTCAAGGAATATTCAGATAATTAGGGGGAGGGAAGAACATGGAAGCAAATAGTTGTGATACTAGTGGAATTAAGTTGAGTTCACTTACTACCCGTACCCGGATTTCTTTGGCAAGTTCCCCAAACTTTCTTGGAGTCTCAGCTAGTAAATAGAATGAGGATACCATGAAGATGGATGTGAAAAATGTCATAAGAGAAGTAAAAAATAAACCCCTTCTCCCTGCAGCCTCGCTCCCAGGGCCTAAATGCAGCTGCTACCAAGACTTCAGAGGCAGCCTCCCAGGCAGAGCACTGGGGGCATGAAAGTAACCTTGAATCCCAAGCTAGGGAGTCCAGGCTAAATCTGGCAAATGTGTTCTTGAATAATCTAATGATAGTGAGCTCCATTTCCTTCTTTCCTTTTCTTATCTTCCCTTTGAACCCTCCACTTGTAGGAGATTTTTAAAGTTAACCTCAGGGTTCGTATTAATTGAATTTCTCCTTTATTGCTTGCTGTAAAGATGGCTAGTGATGTCTCCTGTGTTGAAGGACTTATTAGCAGGGAAAATGGCACATTTTGCAGCCTGCCAGCAGAATTCAAAGCAGCCTGGCACCTGCTTTGTTCAATTAATAAGCAAGTAAGGGTTTTATGTGAGCACGCGTCCCCCCTTCCCCTCTCCTCATCCACCTTGAACGATCCTCAGAGCCAGACGGCTCTGTTCTATCTCCTGGGAAAGGCTTCCTCCCAAAGTCATCCTTCTCTGGACCTCCACTTGTTGTGGCCCTTCTTGGGCAGATGGTGTCTGGAAGGCATGATTGATAAACATGTTTAAATATAGAAGGCAATCTTTTCTGTTTGCCAAGCAATTACTCAACATCACAGAGAGGCCTGCCATGAACCAACAAAATAGCTATAGTTTATGATTGAACACGTTGAAGAAATGGAAAATTATTAAGAAACCATCAAATGTCAGGGTGACAGCAGAGTCTGGAAAACATTTACCAGTCACCATTCACCAGCAAAGCTACCAACACATAGCAGGGCTGAAAGTCACCTTGCCTCCTCTACTGACTGTATACTGGTACTCACAGTTTCGATGGAATCATGTCCTTTTAAGAAAAAATGGCTCTACTAAGGACTTATTTTAAACTAGCCCAGCTATGTCTCTTTATCAGAACCTGATTTATTTTATTCCCCACACCTGACCTGAATGAGTATAATGATCATGCATGTCATCATGTCTTTGACATTGCATGTGTCAGGTGTTGTGTTAAGCTCGTAACATACATGGTATTGTTGAATCCCCACACACTGGTGTGGGCTCTGTTATATCCCCTGTAGTAATTGTGGAAGTTAAAACTCAGGGAGGTTAAATTGCTTAACATTACACAGCTTATAAGTGCTAGAGGCAGAATTCATGCTGAGGACTGGCTCCAACTGGAGTGCTTGATCTGCAGGAGTAAGCTGTCCCTCCATTCACCAGAATCCACTCAACTCATGGCAGGGCTCCCCAAGACCTCCTCATCACAAATAGTCAGCCCTACCCTATCACCTTCTCTCACTCAAAGTTGTGGCTGGATGACAAAAATACTACATACTGGAGAGGATCTTCTCAGGCTTAGCAATGGTCTCAATTTTGGAAGAATAAATTATGGTCACTGCATATTATTTATTAAAAGAAAAAGGGTAGACTGACTCGTTTAATATGGAATAAAAAATGTCTAACAAAGGAGATCAAAACCAGATGTATGAGTTTTGATGTGGACTAAGTTAGCTGCAGTCTAACCACCATGATAGGCATATGTTTATGCTCATAGTATTAGCTTTAAAAAGAGGAAAAGACATGCCTAGAGTATGAAAAAGAGTCAGGTTCAAATCAACTGGAAAAAAATTTAATATCCCATTCTCGACTGTCTTTTCTTCTTGAGGATCTATATTAGTGGAGCAGTGCTGGGTACATTTCTCAGAGTTAGTGCAGGAGATATAATCATTGTGAAGAAGTGAGGGTCCACCAGGGAGCAACAGAAATTTCATGAGAATAAAAAAAAAATGTTCCTGTGCAACACGTTTGTTAAAAAGTTAAAGGATGATATGTATGTGTGTAAGTACCTACATATTTATGTTATAAACATGGAAAGAAATCGAAATACAAATGAAGCCCTACATCTCCATTTGACTTTATAACCAAAGACATCGCAGTACAAGGTTCTCCCTTCATCAGCTTCTCTCCATCATCCCCACCAAGAAACATAAAATTTCATAACATGCTGAAATTTCATAAAATTTCATAAAATTTCATAATTTCATATCTAGAGAAAAAGTTTGAAGATCACTTATACATCGATAGCCTTATTTACAATAGCAAACATTTATTCAACATTTAGTGTGTATCTTTCAGTAGGCTAAGTGTTTGATATCATCACTTACTCACAAACACAATAGGTCTATGATATATTATTTACTGAACAAGGAAAAGCACAAAACTGTATATGTTGCATGAACACAACTGTGAAAATGAAAGAAAAGAAAGAAAGAAAAGCTTGGATGGAAATATACAAAGATGCCATCAGTTGCCTTGGAATGGTGGGATTTGTGTTGGAATTTTTAAAATATATATATATATATTTGTTGATTTCAGAGAGGAAGAAAGAGAGAGCTAAAAAACATCAATATGAGAGAAAATCATTGATCAACTGCCTCCTGAAGTCCCCACACTGGGTATTGAGCCTAAAACCCAGTCATGTGTCCAACCAGAAATTGAACCATGACTTCCTGGTTCACAGGTCAACACTCAACCACTTAACCACACTAGCCAGGCTGTATTAGGATATTTCTGTTCCTTTATACTGTTTTAATACTTTAAACATTCTCAAAAATGTTATTTCAGATATTACATATAAAACATAACTCCTATAAAAAGCACTCTATATCCTACAATCTTTATTCAAAAATCTTTCTAGTCTTCCATTTTTCATTATTGTGCTGTTATATAATTTGTTTAATCTTTCCTCTTCTACATCAGACAACCTCTATCACATCCCCAAACTTTTTTTATCCCCATAACAATGACATATGCATATATGCACATGTAAGTCATACAAAGAATTTTGTAAGGCTAACTGTGTACATAGACTAAAATAATTATAGTGGTATTTTGAAGGTAGATATATATGATACATAGACATGGATATAACATTACTTCCACTCTGACCCTGACCATGTAGCTATATAATTGAGTAAATACACAATTGAATAAGTTACATAGCACCTTGAAAGTCATACATTAGATTAATGTACATCTAAGGTATTGCTTTAGGACTGACTTGACCTTACGTGAAATTCTTTGCTCAGATCATTTTGAGCAATCTAAGAATATTCATGCAATTTGTTTTGCTTGGGGCAAAGCTAAGAATGTGCACTTCCCAAAGTCTGTCAGCCTCCCCATTAGCACACACTTCTCTAACTCATTTCTGTTTGCCAGAGAGACCCATTCACTCTTCAAAACACAAGGAAATGCTAAGGGATATACGGACAAATGAATGAGCTAATATAACTCCTAGGTTTAAGGAGGACTGGGAATTCCTGGGCAGCTGAACTCCAACCTTTCAGAGAGCACAGTGAAAAGGGAGATATTTGTCAGCAAAGAAGCACAATCTGCCTAAATCTAATGATTCCTCTGCTGACCAAACAGATCAAGCACAGTTCAGGGTTATTTCACCATCTACACAGGTAAACATTTTCTGCAGAGCGTGGCTCTTTCAGGCTATTGTGCAGCAATGCTGAAGTAATATTGATATGAATCAAACAATACAGCAATATTGTGCTTGTGTGCTCAGTTGCCCTGCTGTTGAAGGAGACTGAGACAGTTTGAAGAGCCTAAATATGCTCTACCAAAAAGATCACGTTTTCCTTTAGGACAGTGGTTGGCAAACTCAGTCAACAGAGACAAATATCAACAGTACAACGATTGAGATTTCTTTTGAGAGCCAAATTTTTTAAACTTAAACTATATAGGTAGGTACATTGTTATTAACTTAATTAGGGTACTCCTAAGGCTTAGGAAGAGCGACACTCAAAGAGCCAAAGAGCCGCATGTGGCTCGCAAGGCGCAGTTTGCCAACCACGGCTTTAGGAGATGCTAGCTTTCTGGTGCTATTTTTAGCAGCAAAATCTCTCTCCTTCTCTTTTTGTTTTGTTGTTTCTTTGTCCTTCTCTACAGAGATTCATACACAGGACCCCAACTTATAAAACATATAACTAGAGCATTTCTGGCTGACATGTGGGGCCCAGCCATGCTAAGCATACCTTCCTCTCAGGCACTTTGCTACAACCCTAGGATGCATGTAAGAGAGACTCTCCCACTTTTGAAGAACTGGAAGACGGGGCAAAAAAAAGACTGATAATGTCAATGTCTATGTCTATCTTGAACTGCTATATGAAATCCATTGGCCACAAAAAAATATTCTGGCCCTAACCAGTTTGGCTCAGTGGATAGAGCGTGGCCTGAAGGGTCCCGGGTTCAATTCTGGTCAAGGGCATGTACCTTGGTTGCATGTAAGCAACAGATTCCATCTAACTTAAGTAAAAAAGAATTTATCAGGAGTAGTAACTCATCAAATTAAAGGGCACATCCCCAGTGGGAGGTGTACAGGAGGCAGCTGATCCATGTTTCTCTCTCATCAATGTTTCTAACTCTCTATCCCTCCCCCTTCTCCTCTATAAAATGTCAATAAAATATATATATTTTTCCCTTGACCGGAATCGAACCTGGGACCCTTCAGTCCGCAGGCCGATGCTCTATCCACTGAGCCAAACCGGTTTCAGCAATAAAATATATTTTTAAAAAATATTCTGTAGGAAACCTGCTGGTGTTTATCTTTTGAGTGTCCTTCCACCTCAATTTCCACAACCACCCTCCCTCCCACCTCCTTCATCCTACACACCTTATCCCCAAAGTAGGCACCCCTGCCACCGAAGGCTTGGCTACTCAGAGCTGCCGAGCCCCATCCCTCACTCCTTACATCCTCTCAGCAGCATGCCCCTCCCACTGGAACAAATAATGGCATAGCCCTTGCTGTGAACATTGTGATGCTGCCACCCAGTCTCCAGTGGAAGCTTTTCCCTGATAGCGTTTCCTTTCCATCAGTGTTGGCAGCCTTGATGGTCAGTTAATCACTGTGCCTTGTTCCAGCTAATCCAGATGGAGGGCTTCTGCCCCAAGATGGGGACATCTGGTCTTGGTCTCTCCCCAGGGATTCTGAACCTAGAGCAAAAGTTCTCAAAGATAGAGAGGTGGAAAGAATAGCATAGAGAGAACCGAAGATGGCGGCATAGGTTAACGCCGGAGATTGCTGCCTTAAACAACCAATTCAAATTAAGCCTGAAAAAGGGAACGGACAACATCCAGAACCACAGGAGGGCTGGCTGAGTGGAAATTCTACAACTAGGAGTAAAGAGAATATCATATCCAGACTCA
>NW_006283770.1:1882317-1905605 GCF_000327345.1 Myotis davidii | reverse complement strand
GATATGAGTGGATTAGAAAACTGTGGTACATATACACAATGGAATACTATGCTGCAGTTAAAAAAAAGGAACTCTTGCCTTTTGCAACAGCATGGATGGAACTGGAGAGCATTATGCTAAGTGAAATAAGCCAGTCAGAGAAAGATAAATACCACATGATCTCACTCTTTTGTGAAATATAGAAAACAACATAGACTGACGAACAGGAACGGATCCAAAGACAGAGAAATAGTGATCAGACTATCGATCCCCGGAGGGAAGGTAGGGGAGGGGGGGGGTAAGGGGGAAAGATCAACTACAGGACTTACATGCAGGCATAGAGGCCTAACCAATGGACACGGACAACGGGGGCGGGGGAGGGTGATGTGGGGACAGGGACACATATGTAATATCTTAATCAATAAAAAATATATTAAAAAAAAAAAAGATAGAGAGGTGGAACTGGTTCTTCCTGGTGATGGCATCCTGAC
The DNA here is from genome assembly GCF_000327345.1 of Myotis davidii. Lineage (NCBI taxonomy): Eukaryota > Metazoa > Chordata > Mammalia > Chiroptera > Vespertilionidae > Myotis > Myotis davidii. The sequence continues at coordinate 1,905,135 of NW_006283770.1, read as the reverse complement.
AAGACCACACAGTCGTTCCTGTCATTTACAACCCTGGTCCAGCCCTGGTTCCTGCACTTCTATATCTTGTATCCCAGCTTTGCCCTTTAATTTGATGAGTTACTCCTCCTGATAAATTCCTTTTTACTTAAGTTAGATGGAATCTGTTGCTTACCCCAAAGAACCCTAAATGATACAAGCTTTTATATAACAGTTTTAGATTCATTATTTAACTTGGCCCCCAGAAAAAGACTCCTTTGGAGCCAGATAGGAAAATACTATCAATCCCATTTCATAGGGAAATAAATGCAGGTTTGTATTATTTATCTTTATTGTCCAAAGTGTCATGGTCAGACGATGCAGCACCACAATTCTTCCTACTCCAACACATCCTCTTTCTTGTGCCATGCTGACTCTTGCTTAGAGAAGCACCGACATTCTGGATCTAGCCCTACCACAGAAATGTGCTTTTTTATGTCAAATTCCCTCAGAGCCTCCTGAAATTCCCATTAATTCCAAAAGCCAAGCCCCATGGAATAAAAGACTGATAGAGGATTTATGTGTTTTCCTTCTCAGGGTCACTGATCTAAATATCATCAGGTATTCTGTACAGAGCATCTACACTCAGTCATTATCTGAGTTCAATCTGATGGTTAACCTTATGTGTAACCCAAACTCTTAAAAAGAAAAAAAATTTAAATACATTGGAAAATTAATAAAGGGGTAAAAATAAGATCATTAAATTTCCAAGCTTCAGGAGGGAACTAAATGACCCAGGACATAAATTTCTCCTTTGCATCTGGAATCAGGAGGAGATAAATTGTTACTGTCTTACCACGTTTATCAGGGCTACTTGTAAAATATAGTGAACTGAATCACAGAAATACTCCCAGGTTCCTTGCATGTGTGTGCGCGTGTGTGCATGTACACACACACACACACACACACACACACACTCATACACCTAGATGTCCAAGGACCTCTGATCCAGGATGATGAATAGTTTTTCTTTTTTAAGAGGACTTTTTAAAAAATTCTTAACTCTAGTTTCAACAATATATCTAGAATTGCTGCCCCTTTTCCAATGAAACAAGGAACTTCCCTCCCTCCACTCCCCTTTCTTTCATATTTTCACACTTCAGGTTGTCCCACTGACCACAGAGGAGCAGAGATCAAATAACACAGTCAAGTCAGAAGACCAAACCTGGAGTCCACATCCCAACATTAACCTTAGTGTGACTTTGGGCAAAGTGTTAGTCCTTTCTGAGCCCATGTTCAATTCCATTTAAAATGGATAAAATAATATTACCTACCCTTCCAATGCATGAAGATTTTCAGATGACCATTGATAAAGATAAAAGATAAAGTTGAATAGGAAATTTGGCTATCTTATGATAGAGACTGGCTAGCCACTCAGCTCTATTAGATATTTACCTTAGCTTTATAGAGTAATCGGGTTTATTAGTATACTAAGAAAGGATCTATCTGCCAGGGGTGGCCTCATGTTATCTACTGTGTAAAACCAGAATGCCCAAACCATAATTAGCAAAATTTCACATCCATAAATATGACTGGCCCTCAAATCATTTTAATCTTTCTCTATGCTTGATGAGCCTATTTATATTAATTCAATATGGGCCTGTATTCAAATGAAGTCACACTTACATTCATACAGAATTTGCCAATGGCTCTGCATTCTCATCTATTCTACTCTTTGAGCAATAGTTCAAATATATTCTACAAATATCTTTCCCCAAAGACCTATAAGAATCTCTAAGCATGCGCATGTGTCCAAGAGCCATTACTTGTCTCCTGCTTCTTGCCTGAAGAGAGGAACACAGCCTTTAAGATTGAACTTGAGCTCTTTCCAGCAGTTGCCAAGCCATGGGCATCTCTCGGGATAACTGGCACAAGTGCCACAAGACTAGGGTCAAGAGAAAGCCCCATTGCAAGATGCACTGTGCCTTGAACTGGACATGGGCAACTTCTCCTGGGGCTCTGAGTATTTTACGTGCAAAACAAAGATTACTGATCTTGTCTACAATGCATGCAACAACAGAGTCCCACTTCTCCTGTGTTGCAAAAAGGGGGCCTGAGCTGACTGCAGAGGAGGAAGAATTTTAAACAAAAAAATGATCAAAGTAAATTCAGAAGAAATATGATGAAAGGGAAAAGAATGCCAAAAGCAGTTTTCTCGAGGAGCAGTTTCAGCAGAAAAGCTTCTGACATACATCACTCCAAGACCAGGCCAGTGTGGCCAAGCAGATGGCTCTGTGTAGGAGGAAAATCACGGCCCTGGAAGGCAAATAAATCCTCTTCCCTCCTATCTTAGCTCAGGTAATGAAGGTGTTTATTCTAAAAAAAAAAAAAATTGAACTGACACCCATTAAAATTAGCATTTATATTTACTGACCCCCAACAGTTCTGTTCGTTTTAATTAACATCATTGTCAGTGTCCGGTGGTGAAGTTGGGCTTCCATCCCCCACCATGAGGTTGCATACATTTCCACATTGCTTTTGAGCAGAGAGCTCCACGGATTCCCCAGGCAAAGATATTGCCATGATGGGTGGTGGAGGAATAATCCCCTTAGCTTTCAGTTCCACTCAGTCAGTAGTCCCACAGAAAAACTGCCTGATGCCTAAGTGTTTCCATGTTCTGGTGAAGTTCTTTCAATTCAAACAGATTTGATTTTTCCCCCCACGGCATATCCAAGGTGTCTGGGTGGATGTGTAAAAATGGCTCCAGGTTCAATCATTCTGGGCATGAATCAGAGCTTCCTCTCCTCCGAAGCTTAGCCACTGATGGGATAAAGGCACCTTGGGTCAGGATTCCTTATGCTTCAAATGAGTTGCCCTTCAAGCACCTCTTTGCTCTTCCTACAATCTGGCCATTATCAAGGTCATCCTAATGCATCAGACGGATTTCAGTATCTTTGAATCTTAAAGAAAAGGAGTCAAGACCAATCTATTTTCCACCGAGAAGTGCTTCTTGCTCATGAAATTAGTAGGTGTAAATAAACTCAAGCAAGAGCCATGCTGCCCAACTTCATTTGCAGCATCCAAGCTGCAAGAGTTCATAGATATTTGAGAAAATAGTTAAAGCCATCCCCTCCACCAATAAAATTTAAGCCTTCTCCCTTCCCCTCCCCTCCCCTCCTCACTCTCTCTCTCACACACACACTCACACAGCTATCATCTACAGAAAGCAGTTCAAAAAACTGTAGTGCTAATGAAAATGTACCAAATAAAAATCTAGACTGAAAAATAGGATGGAAAATATATAGAGACATCAAATGAACAAGCAGGCTACATAATGAGCTGTTTGATGGAGCTTGGAAATTTAATGAGCAACTTGAAAAGTCATTTAATATTTTGTTAGGAAGGAACTTAAAGATCAGTTAGTCTAACCCCTTCAACTTTCTAGCTGAGAAAATGGAGATCCAGACTGATGAACTAACTTGCCAGAGGTCACACTGCTCCTCTGAGACAAATTTTGGACTGGAGTTTTCACATGATACCCTATGACCTATGATTCTCTATATGTATTATTTGCTTGAAAACTTGTTATTTTGATAACAGACTAAAGAGGTGGAGCCTTTTTTATCAAATCAATTAAATTTTATTCATCGTGATCCGACTCCTTGATGGAGAATACCCAGGGGGGAAAGTACAGAACTCAATTCCATCCCAACAGCATTAAACTGTTCCTTACAGCCTTCACAAGTAATGATAGCAGCACTACTAATAATTACCATGCACTGACTATTCCCCACTCATCAGAAACCAGGCCAAATACTTTACAGTGATTGGTTTTCTCATAATAAAAAAAAAACACATTGGAAATACATTTAAAGAACCTAGGTAACATGTTCAAGGTCACTTGAATACGAAACAGAATATTAGGATTGAGGTCTGGGAAGGTTGGCAATACTCTTAAGGGAGAAGCATACTGAAGCCAGTTTTTTGAGGTATTAAACAATTAAATAACATTTTAAATATTCTTTAGACCACTCATACCTGTTTTGCTCTATCCTATGTCTCTGGTCTACACCTTCCTTCCACCAATCTATACTGTACACTGCTATCATATTCACCTTCCTTTGTGCCACACTCTCTCTTCATAACCTTCTATGGCTCCCCACAGTCTAATTAATACCTTGGTGTGTAAGACCTCCATAAACTACCCCAGTCTACCTTCCTAACATTAAATCCCATTTCTTTATCAATTCCTGGCTCTTGTCAAACTAGGTAACCTTCTATCCTCAATATCCATCTTGCAATTTATCCTTCTCTCTCCAACACTTACTGAGTGAGTGCCTACATGTGCCTGACTTTGTGTTAAACCCTGGAAACAGAAACACCTAAAGCACCACCAGCCCTGGACCGAGGGCTGGATGGAGGTGGGTAAAGGGGGTTGGCAGGGAAATGGGGACATCTGTAAAAGTGTCAACAATAAAAATAAAGTTTAAAAAAAGCTCTGAGTGCCCCAACCAGTTTGGCTCAGTGGATAGAGCATGGGCCTGCGGACTGAAGGGTCCCAGGTTCGATTCCGATCAAGGGCATCTACCTTCGTTGTGGGCACATCCCCAGTAGGGGGCGTGCAGGAGGCAGCTGATCAATGTTTCTCTCTCATCGATGTTTCTCTCTATTCCTCTCCCTTCTTCTCTGTAAAAAGTCAATAAAATATATATTTTTTAAAAAGCTCAGAGTATTGTTCCATAGCAGAATACATTTTTAAAAATGTTTATAGTGTAATAGGCAGAGAGACATGCAAATAAGTTATTACAGTCAAGGAAAATGATTGCCGGAACTCAAGCTGGTCAGAGTGCAGTGGGAACCAAGGAGAGCACTGAGCTTTCAGGTTATAAATGTGGATTTTTTTGTGGGTTGTTTTTTGTTTTGTTTTGCCTTACTTGCATCCACAACCCATACTTGCATCTTCATGTAACTATATCCCACAGCATAAAGTTCCAATGCCACTTCCTTCATGAAGGCGTGCCTCATAACAATGTAGATATGTCTCTTCCCCCTTTTTTGTTAATGTCCCTTCCCCAAATATGTAGTGAAAGTTCCTAATAAAAATTAAAATAAAATAAAAAAAAGTCCTACAATTAATAAGGTAAAAAAAGTTTCTAATAGCTTTCACATGGATATTTCTCCCTGTCCCTCTCTCCCTCCCTCTCCCTCTCCGTCTCTCCCTCCCTCTCCCTCTCCCTCTCTCCCCCCTCCCTTCCTTCTCTCCTCCTTTTCACTCTCTGGGGAAAAAAAAGTTTCTAATAAATGAAATACATATACGTTTTACTTTTTGTTTTAAAACCTCGAATGTTCATGCTTAGAAAAGCCAAAATTCTAAAGGTAGTTACAAGGGCCCCAGCGGTTTCAGGCTATTACTTCTCTCTGCATACTCAGCTATGATTAGGACCTTTTATTGGCTTACAAATGGAATGAGAAGTGGAGGGATGGTAGAAGATTTCCTGGTGTGAATAGAAAAAAGTAATAAAAAGTGTGTGTGTGATGTGACAGCAACACCGCCCAGAGTGAAATAAACTAGACTGCGGCAATGAATGGTACACAGAACAAACGCACATGGGGGGGGGCCTGAGATAGAGCTAGGGATGTACTGAAGAAACGCAAAACCAGGTAGTTCCCAAGACCGGCCACTAGGCGTCCCAGCCTACTCAGTCTCTCAGCACTACCTCTAGGACACAAGCTTATCTGGAGGCTGCTGCCTCTGGCCAGCCAGTCAGATTGCAGTTATCTGGGTACATTTTAGGCTTGGGCTTCTGGCCATAGGGGCCTTATCCAATTCATTTCATGTTCCACAGTGTCTAGAACACTCTTGGGCACACAGTAGGTACTCAGACATATTTGCTGAATACAAACAGCCACTTCCATGGTTGTGAAGAGCAAATCTAAACTACTTCATAATAAACAGTTTTCCAGATCTTTTCTTTGACATGCTAGATGGTAGTGCTTCGGGGTGATTCATTGTCCCAATCAACGAAGCAATAAATCTCTGCAATGTCTAGCCTGCAGCACACCCAAGGAATTTGTTCATACCTTTCCTCTACTCCTTTCTATAGAAAGGGGAGTAAAAGATGTTAACTACAAAGTTGAATGAAGCGACAAGCTAAGAGGTGGAATGTTCCAAATGTGTTTCTGGACTTGAACAACTTCCAAGGTTTAACAGCCACTCTAGTCTGGGCTGAGCACACCGACAAGCAATTATTGCCCAAGAGCTCTGAGTGACGAGAAGGCCACAGTGAAACCACAGCAGGCAGCCTTTTGATCTCCTACTCACTCTATATTTATTGGCTCCAACGGCTCTCTATCCTAAGCCACGAAAACACTTTGTAAAAGAGAATATGATCCTGGAGAATTAACTGGACTCTTCCCTGTGCCCAGCTAGTAAATCATGAGACTAGATGGTCGATAGCTAACTAACCCTACTACCAAATTGCCGGCCCTGGTCAGAGGCTGTGATGCAAAGAACAGCACTTTCATACCTCAAATAACAGCCAGACAGAGAAACAGACTTTTAGGACTATAAAGAGCCTTACAATCATTCAAGGCCAGTGGTTTTCTTTTCTTTTCTTTTTTAAAAATATTTTTTATTGATTTTAAAGAGGAAGGGAGAGGGAGAGAGAGTCAGAAACATCAATGATGAGAGAGAATCACTGATCGGCTGCCTCCTGCACAGCCCCCACTGGGGATCGAGGCCGCAACCTGGGCATGTGCCCTTGACTGGAATCGAACCTGGGACCCTTCAGTCAGCAGGCCGACACTCTATCCATTGAGCCAAACTGGCTAGGGCAAGGCCAGTGGTTTGCAGGTGGTTTTAGTCATAGAGTTTTTGCTTCAAATAAAAACTGTCCAGAACTTTAGTGTAACTGAGGAAGAAAAAGTTACTCCTGGGGGGAGGGAATGGAAGGCAATAGAGGCAGAATGTCTAGAGCTTCAGAAAACAGTATTTGAATACAATCACTGTGGGCCACTCCTGATTTTATATATATGGGGTGTCTGAGAAGAAATTATTTTACCTCCACTTTATAGATGAGGATACTGGAGCACAGTTTATATCTTTTTGTCAAGATTATGGAGCTCATTCTCATTCTCTTAGGAAAACAGATGGTACAAGCAAATTCGGATAATTTAAAGAGGAGTTAATAAAGAAACAATATACAAAGGTGTGGGCAGGGTTTCCAAAAACAAATAAGGATAATGTGATACCCTGGAGTTGGTCGTTTGGGCCTGAGGGGAGGAGTTAGTTACATGAACTTAAAGAGATGTAATCTATAGTTGAAAGACACAGCCAACCATAGGCAACCCTACAAGGAGGAAAATAGAGGAAGAAATATATAATCCTATTCTCCTCCTTCTTCCTTATTTCCTACCAGGGCTGCCACTGAGTGAACAAACTGGAAATGGCCGACACTCTATCCATCTATAATAATAAAAGTGTAATATGCTAATTAGAACAGACAGCCAAATGACCTTCCAGACGTCCTTCCAGACGTCATTCCAGACGTCCTTCCGTACGAAGCCACCATGGCAGGAGCAGAGGCCGAGGTGGTTAGGGGTGATCAGGTAGGGAGGTGAACAGTTAAGGGCGATCAGGCAGGCAGACAAAGTGGTTCGGGGTGATCAAGCAGGCAGGCAGGCGAGCGGTTAGAAGCCAGAGGTCCCAGATTGCAAGAGGGAGGTCCAACTGCCAGTTTAGGTCCAATCCTGCAGGGATCCCTGTGGGATCAGGCCTAAACCGGCAGTTGGACATCCCCCGAGGCATCCTAGATTGCAAAAGGGTGCAGGCTTGGCTGAGTGACCCTCCCCCTTCCCCATGCACAAATTTTGTGCACCAGGCCTCTAGTGTATTCTATATATATCAGCCTCTTGGAGGAAAGAGAGAACAGCAGAAAGTGGACACAAAGGGGCAAACTGAAGGCATATGCCATGGTCATCCAGAGCCAGACACAGAATTATCCAGATATGTAATGGCAAAATCTGTATTCTTGATCACAAGAACTGTTTGGTAACAAAATCATACTGAATATTGTTTCCTCTCCATTACTCCACAAATGATGGCTTGTCTCCTGTGATAAACTAGAGGCCAGATGCATGAAATTCGTGCAAGAGTAGGCCTTCCTTCCCCCAGCTGCTGGCACTGGCTTCCCTCTGGCACCTGGCACCCGGGCTTCCCTAGCAGCTCCTGCTTCATCCAGAAGATCATTGGAAGGATTTCTGGAAGGACATCCATCCTAATTAGCTATTATGCTTTTATTATTATAGACTAGAGGCCTGGTGCACGAATTCGTACGCAGGTGGGGTCCAGCCGGCCTGCCCCAATGGGGGCTGATTGGGCCAGGCCAGCAGTGAGGAGGGGATGCGGGAGGTTGGGGGGGACCGATCGGGACCCCAATCGGGCCAGTTAGCCACCTCACTGCACGCCATAACTATCAATCATTAAGGTCGTTCCGTTGTTCTGGTTGCTTGGCTTTTATGTATACAGATTATTATAGATTACTGAGAATGAGGAGATTAAGAATGGTGGCAGGGTAAGTGGATGATGCACGGACATGTTCCCAGGACCAAACTGGTATTACAACTAAAATACAGAAAAATTTCCTGAATAATCAACAGAAAACTCACAGGAAAGAACCCTGACACCCGAGGATGAAAAGTGGAGACTGCATTGAGGCTGGTAGGAGGGGCAGAGTGTGAAAGGGCTGGCCGGGCACCCCCAGACAGCAACTGAAGTCCCGGAGAGATATATCAGCTGCCGGGGATTGCCACAAAGAACTCTGGGACCTAATCTCCAAGCTGGGCCCCCCAGCAGAGAGCACCAAAACTGAGGGGGGTACCCACATAACATCTGGCTGTGAAAAGCAGCAGGGCACTGTCTGCCAGAGAGTAACATTTGTGCATTGACCTCTTAAAGGGTCAATGCACAAAATTCCCTGTGGAGCCACTCACCTTATGCTCTGGCAGAGGGAGGGTGAAGTGGACTGGGGCTGTAAGAGCAGAAGCCAGAACTGGGGACTTTGGAGATAGAGCTCAGAAGGCAGACACCCAAGTTTCCTGGGCTGAGTCATTCCCTCACTCAGCTGAAGGCATCTTTCCCACATAGACATCTGCCTTGCCAGGAGGGAGGACAGTTGACACACCCTATAGGAAAACACCTTGGCCTGAGACCACTTAAAAGATTAAAAATAACAATTAGCTTCCAGGCAGAAGCAACTGTCCCACCCTGTTGAAAAAAAAAACTCTTGCCACACCTAAGGACCATTGCCTGTGGCAATTCAAGCCAGAATCCTATCAGTCTGTAGGCAGAGGCTTTGGGCCTTTGCCTGATCTAATTAGTCAGTAATAGCCTTTAACACTGTCCTCCACTAGAGATTGAGAGGTGTGGAGGATATATCTAATACATAATCACAAACCCAAACAGAAATCCAAAATGAGACAAAGAACCCCCAAATGAAAGAACTAGTGAATTCTCCAGAAGAAGAGATAAATGAAGCAGAGATAAGAAATGTATCTGAAACAGAGTTCAGAGTCATGATGGTAAAAATGCTCAACAGCATAAAAAAATATATAGTAACTATGAAAAAAGAACAGTCTGATGAGGTACATCTACACAATGTACTATGAATACTGCACTGCTGTAAAAAAGAAGGAACTCTTACCATTTGCTATAGCATGGATGGACCTAGAGAACATTATGCTAAGTGAAATAAGCCAGTCAGAGAAAGATAAATATCAGATGATCTCACTCATTTATGGAATATAATGAACAATATAAACTGATGAACAAAAATAGAGCCAGAGGAAAGAAAATATTTTAGAATATAATAGAAGTAATCCTGTTATTTGTAGGTTTTTAATATTCCTACAACTTTAGTGATATTATACTATGTTAGTACAGTTTTGGTAATATTATTATATTTAAAATATTTTTCTTCAAATATTAATGTTTATTGCATGTAGCATTATATTTAAAATCATTTTTCTTGCAATATTAATGTTTATTGCATGTAAATAGCTAATTATTTTGTATCTACCATCTAGTAATAGATTTATTTTAAATGTTGTAAAAAATCAAATAAATTAATTAATTAAAATTTAAAAAATAAATAAATAAAATACACTACCTGACTGCCATCAAGAATTCAAAGGAACTTCAAAAAATAAAAATAAAATAAATTACTGAGAATGGTGCTTCAGAATATTCAGCAATATTTTCAAGTTCTCAGACAACTTTAATCATGTTCTCTGAACACAAATATAGATTACTATAGTTGTCCTAATGTACTTTATAATATTAAAGTGAGATTTCATGTTTTCATAAATACTATCACATTTCTATTCACACTGCTGCGTGTCAGTTCATCTCATTACATGAACTATTTAACATCCTAAAGAATGTTTGGCAGACACAGGGGACCACGCTTGCTCAGTCTATGCCTGTAGTAGACTATTTGAACCATCACTATTGGACAATGGTTCTTTCTTGCTGAGAGCAGATAGCAACTTTGGATCCTTCTCAGCATGAGCAACAACTTCCAAATGGCCAGTGAGCACATAATAATAAGCCCATATTTATTCCTTTAATGAAGAAGAAAGATACATGAGTACAAAAAAATGTCTGTAAGAATTTAAGAACACAAGCCTGAATGCCCCAGCACATTGAGTGCCATTTTCAAAGACTTCTTTCTCTCCAAAGTGAGCTTCTTTTAGAGCAGGCAAGATACAATAAATACACGTTGAAACAAAATACCTCTTTGCTCTAGGGAAAAAAATCTATCCTTAGTTACATTTGAGAATATACCACAGCATGAGGTAAATAGTTTTAAATTGTTACAAAATGAATATAATTTCACAATGAAAAACATTTATAAAAATCTGTTGAGTGGACAGCTGAACGTTCTCTTAGGGTCACACAGAGACTTATTCTGCAGGAAACCTGTAGGAAGTATTTTGATCCAAGAAGTTATTGTTCCTTCCAACAAAGAAGGCAAAAAAGGTGTGAACAGAGATGCAAGGAAGAAGAGGGCAAGGGGAAATGATTGAGTATGGACTTCGCTCAGAAAACAAAAACATAACGTAAAGTTTCTATGAAATACAGAACAGAAACAGACATCCTTTCTTTCTTATACCTCACTTTATTAAATCAGGGATATTTAGAAGTCATTCAATGTCTTTTCATGAAACTTGCAAAATAAGAAACTCCTTACCATGATCAACAAGACCCCACATTGTCAACCCATTATCTAATTATACCATTTAATTCCTTGCCACTCTCCTGTTTCACACTCTAATCCCACTGGTCTACTTCTAGTTCCCTGAATATTCCAAGCTCTTTTCTACCTCAGGACTGCTGGGCATTACTCCTACCCATCTTGGGATGCTCCCACCCATTCTACTTTGTGACTAGTTCCTACCCCTTCCTTGGAAATCAGCTTAAAAAAAGATCATCTCTGAAAACTTGATTTAAAATAGGTCCCTTCTGTAACTCTAACTCTGTTCCTTTTTCTTTGAACTTTATAGTTACACTAGAGGCCCGGTGCACAAATTCGTGCATGGTTGGGGTCCCTCAGGTTGGACTGTGGAGATTGGGCCAAGCTCATGCCCCCAGCCTTGCAGCCCCACAGCCCTGCCTGGCACCCCACCTTGGCCTGGCACCGCTCCTTCACCTGCTCCACCATCCCGCCTGCAGAGCGATTGGTTGGGACCACCCCCCCCCCCCCCCCCCGCGTTCCGCCCAGCTCCCTCAGCGCCTGGGATTTGGGCAGCAGCCCTGCCCCTACCACCACCACTGGTCGCAGTCTGCAGGTTGAGATCAGCAGAGCAATCGGGCCTCCGCTTGCACCTGCCTTGGCCTGGTGCCACCGGCTCACCTGCTCCACCAGTGGTCCTGCTCTTGTCGGGGCCTATCGGGGCTGGCAGCGCCTCCACTGCTGCCCGCTGCCAGCACCGTGTCGCTGACACCCACCATGTTCTGGGCCACCCCCTGGAGGTAAGCACACATCATAGCGAGCAGTCAAATTCCCGGTCTCCCAGTTAAATGACAGCCCGAGGGGACAATTTGCATATTAGGCTTTTATTATATAAGGATCTCTTTTGTTTATAATCCTATTTGTCTGTTCTTTGTTTGGTTCCTGCACGAGGATACAATTCCTCTAAGAGCAAAAACTATCTCAGTGTTACCATTCTATCCTCAGCGACTACTACAGTAGAAACCACACAGTGAACATACTATAATATTTGTGGAACAAATGAATTACAACTCTTGAGAACACTTTTTTTTCTAGCCTACAAATTAGTTCAGTCTTACCCCCAGGATCTTCAAGTCTATTTTTTTTAAAGCATATGAAATTTTGCAGTTAATAATCACCAAAGCTTATTGATTACCTACATGCTATATCTAGACATATTTCTAAGCAAATATCTATATATGCATGCGTGTGTGTGTGTGTGTGTGTGTGTGTGTGTGTGTATAAGTTTAAATCTTACAAAATCCCAACAGATTATTGGCCCCATTTTACAAATGAAGAAAATGAGGTTCTGACAGATTTAGCTACTGAAATGGAGTGTATTAAAATGGCAAGTGTTAGAGATGTCATGACAGTTGATTTTTCAAATTTTTTTCAACATATCAAAGTACCTAGTATGACTCAGATGTGTTTTTGGGGGGTTGTTCCTGAGAGGGAGGCATGATAACAGAACATAAATGGGTACAGTCAAGGACACTGAGATCAGATTCCTTTTTTTCCACTTGCCACTTGTAGGACTATAGTAAAATCCCTAATCTCTCTTACCTGATCTCAGATTCCTCATCTGACCAAGGGGTTGGGACTAGAGGCATGATTTGGTGATTTATGTAACTTGGAGACCTGCCAAGAGGTCTAAGAAACAGCCTTAAATAATGAATACATTCTGGCATGATCCTGACTACCAGGTCCTGTGCTTCGTGATAACTGCTCCTTGATGGGTAATAATATATCGCAATATTGGGTTTTGAATGTAGGGAATTTAAAATTAATGCTGGCGGGCAAAAGGGGTTGAAGGATTAACTTTATAGAAGTAGAGTTGGGAATGGAAAGATTCATGATATGTTTGAGTCAACAGAGAACTGAGATAAAAGAAATGCATTTAAATTCAATTTATATACACAAGAGACATTTGTTTTGTATCTCAAACCACCTTAAGTAGGGGGAAATGTAATATTATGTCAAAACTAAAGTTAACATGGTGAAAAATAATACTGGCATGCTTTCATATTCAAGATATGGGCCTTTGTGGGAGAAGATGGGGAGGAGTGATTTCCCGCCTATAAAACGAAGAGGTAAAAGCAAATAACCCTGTAGGCCTCCTCAGACCTCCACAGCCCTCCGATTCTGCATTTCCTAAGTGCTTACTGCTCATTCTCACGGACTTCATCCCATCACAGGCAGCGCAAGTCACACAGAACAGGAAAACATCAAGCTTCCTTCAGAGATTCCAATCTAATTACAAGATCACCCTAGAACCTAGGTAAAAACAAAATCTATATTTCTAATAAAATAATTCCAATTTTAATGTATCCTTATGTTATTGTATAAATCAAAATATACTAACTAAATGCCCCATGATTTTGAGGTAATGAAAATTTTAGAATTTTTAAGACATGAGTAGTAATAATATTGGGGGATAAAAATAAAAGCAAGTAGTCATTTTTATTCTGTTGACCAGGTAATATAAGCTTGGTGCATTGTAGTGGGAATGGGTTTAGAATGAAATGGGGAAGTTCCATTGGCAGGAAGTAGAGTTCTCTTGTGAGGCATATAATGGGAATGGAAAGGAAAAGAGAACAGATGACTGGTTCAGAAAAGGAGTAAGGTGATTCCTTTACTAGGATTCAAACTTCAAACACTGACTAAAGCCAGTCTTCTCTGGAGTGATGCTGACCACTGATCAAGTTTCAAATATGAGGGGAAAACTGGGAGAAAAATCCCGCTCGATACACATTGCAAGATGGACAGCACAAACAGTGATTGCTAGGAAGCAGATTATCCTCAGACATTTTTCTTTTTATGAACTTTTGTTCATAAAATATGAAAACTCTGGTGGAATTTTCCCTCCAGAGACTTTTTTAAATTAATGGGCTGCCAGTAAAATCAAGATTTTGAAAAATAGTTAAATTAATGAAGACAAATATAAATTAAATTTTGAAATATTCCTAATATCTTAATGTAAATATAATGCATATTTTAAAATTAAATTGTGCTCTTCAAATATCAAATAGATGAATTAGATTAATTAGGATCTAATTTATAAAATGAGAGAGGAAAAACCTAATCTATATATCATATGACAGGAAGTCTCATTTTGTGAGTAAAAGTAATATCACTTGAGAAAAATTTTCTAGACATTTTAATTTTTACAAAAGACATCTTACCCACATGAAAAGAAATGTAAGATTTCAACAAAGTAGAGGTAACAAAATTATATGAATACTGGAAAGAAATAAAAGCATGGAAAATTATTCCTGCATTCAATCATTCAACAAATACTTCTTGAGCATTCCTATGTACTATGTCCGGTGATGACATAAAATACAAAATGTATATGGTATGTATTTCAACATCCCAAGGAACTTATAGTAATGGCTAGGGGTGTGGCAGATACATATATAAATAAATATTGAAAAAATCAAAATGAATCTCCTAATAATAATACATACAATAAAGATTATAGGAGATCTAAGTCAGTGATCATTTCAGGTGATTAGAAATTATTACCAAGCAAGTAGCAAATAAGGTAAATATTGAAGGATGTATGACTTTCCAAAGGTACTGAGAGGATTAAAAATAATAAAGATGTTAACATAAGAAACCAACACAAGAGACTAAAAAAGGTATACGTGGGTTAGAAAGTCTTGACTGCTGCAGTAAATATTTTATTCTTAAATTTATGGACAATAGACATAAATTGTCGTTTTTTTCCAACACGTATCTGACATAAAATCATGGGATCATAACACTTTCGGAGGCTGGTGGGGAGATAGGTAGTGTTAAGAAGAATACTGATGCCCTGGCCAGTTTGCCTCAGTTGGTTGGAGCATTATCCCATACACCAAAAGAGGCAGGTTCAGTTCCCAGTCAGGGCACATACCCAGGTTCAAGGCAGGGGAGGCAACTGATCTATGTTTCTCTCTCTCTCTCTCTCTCTCTCTCTCTCTCTCTCTCTCTCTCCCCCTTCCTCTCTCTAAAATGAGTTTTTAAAAATTATATATAAAAAAGAATAACAATGATTCCCTCCTTCCTCTTTCCCATGCCATGGATTCTGCATATGACTCCAAAACACCATCTCAACACAATATTCCAAGAAGCCATTGCCAAACTCACTGAGTTAAATGTGAAGTTTGAATCTTCATCCAGAATTTATTGTTTTTACTTTTATTTACCCTTCCACAACTCATATTTAACCATTTGACCAGAGCAAGTTATCAACCTAGACTTCATGGTAGGCAGTAGTGGGGAAGAAAATAGACCCAAACTGAAGCAATACTGGGTTTAGAAATGTTAGAAGGAAAGACAGCCATTTCTATTCACTGAGATAGTGTCAGCTTTTGGAGTGTATAATCTTTATATTCTTTTATATAACATTGGCTTCTGGAGTAAGTAGTGTCTGAACCAAGATGATAACAGTGGGCCTGCAAAGGGAAGCAGAGATGTGACCAAATACAGAGCTACATCCAAAGTACTTACTCTATTCCTATTATTCCCTTTCAGGTGCCTTGTAATCCGGGCATCTCAGTTCTCCCAGAACATGCCATGCTTCCTCATGCCTTTTATATGGGTTATTCCCTTCATCAGATCCCCCTCTGAATTCTTTGCTGCTTGGTGAACTGCCTGCCAATCAAACCTAATCACATGCCGCATCTTCCAGGAAGCTTTACTCAACAGTCACTCCTTGCTGCTTACTTGGTATTTGATATTTTAGCACTTATGGTCCATGTTTATTTGCTCTTATTCTTGTTCCTCAGGTCTAAAGTGATCTTCTTCATCTTCATACTATAGATATTCAACAGTGTTCCTACCACCTACTAGGGTGGTTACTAGTATAATTTGATTGAATAAATGTATGCTTAAATTGAACTTCAGAATATATGATATGGAGTTTTCACCAGGTTTGTTTTATCATGTTCATCTCATAATCTTAAATGTAAAGAGTTTAAAGACATCATTTAGTGGGTTTTCTGAAATATGATAGTGGCTATGAGGAACCTTGTCAAATGGCAGATTTCCTATAACTAATACCCAAAACAAGTAATCCTGAAAGGTGATATGTGAGTTTCTGTACTTGAAAAAATATATATGTTTAGTCTGGAAAGTTAGTGTACCCTTGAAACACAGTTTTAAACCCACACATCTTTTTTAAAAAAATCTATTCTTCTAAATATCTATTACTTTGAGAGTTTTTTGCACTATCTGTATCTTTTTGGCCATATCAATCCGGGTCATGTTAACACTGGGATGACCAGAGAGATACAGTTCTAGAATATCACCTCTGAACTCCAGACATCGCTGTACTGTGCCTGTATGCATGACGGCTGTAATATGAGTGAAAACTGCAAGACCACAATAAAGGATTCATAGATAGCCTCAAGTTCACCTTCAAATAATTTCAACATGAAGCATCCTTTGGCTTGATGGCTTTGACACAATGAGAACCTAGCATGATCCAATATATTGTTGAATTTTATATGTCACATCTCTAAGAAAGCGTTGTAGTATCATCTTTGTTTTAAAGATGAAGAAACTGGTATTAGATATGCTAAGCCCTTAGCCCAAGGTTTTCAATCTGGAAATAATGAAACCTAGACCTGAACCCAACACCATAAGAAACTACCAGCCAGAGATAATTATTATTATGTAGGAAATTAGTATCACTAGATAGCATCACTGTTATCACCACCTCCACCTAGCCCCCACACCCCTTTCCCTCTGGCTATCACCACACTCTTTTATCCACTCATCTATGGATAGGCACTGGGGCTGTTTCCAGATCTTGGCTATTGTAAATATACCTTCTCATTTTAAATACTTGCAGTACTCTCATCCTACCCATCTGGGCTGATATTCCCTTCTGACTTTTATGCCCCTTTTCTAACAATGCAACAACAGCAGAATTTAACTAAGCACACTGATGACTAGAGACTTTTGTGGACTTTATGAATTAGTAATAAAGTGGAACAAATCTGCAAAATAAAGGAAAATAGCTCATCAAATTTATTCATTTATTTTGACAAGAGTAATTTTGTTTTAATTACTTACGATAACATCTCAGTAAATGTACTGTGGCATGTTTCTTTTCAAATTAATTAAGCCTGTTTTTCCACCAAAGCACTCTGCTTATACAAGAAAAGTGGGGGAAAAAAACCCCACAGTTTTCATTGAGATATTCACTCATTTTCTGGATTCTTTTAGCGGGATTCATAAAAAAAAATTCAAAATGCAGTATTTGCTCCTTTTAAATACTAGTATATATTCCATAAGCTCATTTGGAGAGATAATTAGTATTGCTTTTAAAAGATAAATTTGGATATGAATTAAATATGGAGCTGAATTTGCTTCTCTATTTGAAAAATGTTTTGAAACATGTTCCAAGAGAAAACAGTTTCAACTAAACAGTTTTTACTAATTCATTGACTTTCAGAACTTTAAGCAATTTAAAAATTGTCTAATCTAACACATTAATAGATGCACTATTTTGTATTTGACACCCCATGTATCAACTTAGAAAATAACTAAATCTTAATGATATTGTTGTAATTAGCTAATTATTAATAACAGGAAAGGAGCAAAGGGAAGGCCAGACATTATATGCATGTTCCCTGCAAAAACAACAAAAGTAGGGGAATGGACAAGGGGAAGATAAATGCATGCTCAAGTTGTGATGACTAGGGAAGGTGCTTGCTGTCAGTCACACCTGGGACAGTGATGGTTGGCCAGAAAGGGCGAGGCCACTGCAAGCCCAAAATGATTTGGGATACTTAGTTCCCTGAACAAAGAAACTCGCTCTTTTGTGCCCTCTTATGCTCTTGGTTCCTCTTGGCACACTTGGCTCATGGCTCACACTTGGCTTCCTGGCATTCTCCCATGTGGCCCATGGCCATGTAGACCCTCACACACAATGGACTAACTAGCCTGATGCTGTACTGGACCTGCTTCCAATTTCTTAAAACTCCAGCTACACTTCTTCTATGACTAGACTAAAGGAAACAGGACATTAGAAACACAGGTATTTAACTCCATGGAAATAAAAATTACTCATTCTCCCATGCCAGTCTCAGAAAACTCTTTTTCTCAGGATATCATAAGTCCACCCCCAGCAGCAGTGAGTGGGAAGAGAACCACCACCCCCACACACACACACATACAATTTCATCTGATATCACTACCACAGTTGAAATAAAGACTTTAGTTTTGTTAAGAACATCTCAATTTTCAGCTGGGTCTGAATTAATATATTGGGGAAACTGGAGACTTAATATACTGGTTAGGAGCAAGAACCCTGAAGGCAGAATCCTGGTAGAGATCTCTACCATTTCCCACACACATGACCTTGACCAAATCCTGAACCTGTTTATAATCTTCAGGTTATAATAATTATAATAAGAATAGTCATTATATTATTCTTATAGTAAATGGCATAATGCATATAAAGTGCTTTACATAGTGTCTGACATATAACAAGCGCTATTATATGTTAATTATTTTCAGTAAGTTGATAGTCACACACTGTTGCCTTGAGGAGCAGTTTGTTCCAAGTACAGATTTCAGAACTAATTACTACTAATATGGACCTGCTCACTGACTTGGAACAAAGTAAGTAAGTCTCCAAGCATAATGATTTTCACCCCACACAATGGGATTTGGTAGCTTGTGTGAACAAAATAGGGGCCATATACTAAACCTGAGAAGCTCAGAGGAGGCCTGCATGGCAGACCTTAAAACTCAGAGACATAAAGTAACCACATAGAATGGTCTGAAATTCAATTTTCTAGTGAAAACCAAGGCGTGGCAGGTAGTCATGTCCTAGGCCAGTATCTTCCCGGCAACAGTCAATCTTTACCTTACTTGAGCTTGTCTATTGCCTTTTTGCAACTATGATAATATACCTTTGGAATGTCAGGGTAATTTCCTTTTCTAGACCCCCCCAAGGCACAATCTCTCACCAGAACAGGAGACCACAGAACCCCTCATTGTTATTATCATGATGTTAACTGCTAACTATCTTATACCTGCCAATGTAAAATAAGTCTGTCTATTCGTTTTACTTTTTATCCAATCCCAGAGATCTCCACTCACATGGCTCCCCAACTTCACCCCGTACTCTACTTTGCCTTCTCCTGCCTCCCTAATCTATCACCAGTGAATCTCATGTAAACTCCTTACATCTTCCCCTTTGATTCTTATGTATATAATAAGTGGTTAAAACTGCTATTTTCCAGAGCATTTTCTGAATCCATCGAGATTTTGCTTCCCAGCAATTGTTGTCAGTTTGGCTCAAATAGACTCATAAAAATTCTTATAGGTTTGAACATTTCTTACATGGACACTAACCAAAAAAAAAAAAAAAAAAAAAGGCAAGTCTATACTAGATGAATTCAAAGTTACCATCAGCTGAAACCGGTTTGGCTCAGTGGATAGAGTGTCGGCCTGCGGACTGAAAGGTCCCAGGTTCGATTCTGGTCAAGGGCATGTACCTGGGTTGCGGGCACATCCCCAGTGGGGGGTGTGCAGGAGGCAGCTGATCGATGGTTCTCTCTCATCGATGTTTCTAGCTCTCTATCTCTCTCCCTTTCTCTCTGTAAAAAATCAATAAAATTTAAATAAAATAAAATAAATAAAGTTACCATCAATGTCCAGAACTTTATCTTATAGCACACAATTATAATATATATTACTTTATTTTGTTCATAGAATGAACTACATAATCCTCACTGGTGAATAAATAGGATATTTAATTAAATTTATTGGGTGACATTGATTAATGAGATAATACAGGTTTCAAGTGTACATTTGTATTATACAAGATCTGTATATTGCATTTTGTGCCCACCACCTAACAGCATATTTTAACTCATTAAAGCCTTTCTCTGACCTTGAGAAAAGATGAATTTTGTGTTTCAATTAATGTGTTAGCACTGGTTCAAATCGACTGCGAAACAGTTTTAAGGAGCACTTTAGCAAACTTAAGATTCATGGCGAAAGTTCCACATTCTAATGTCATTTTCCCACCATGCTCTTGGAGCAAACAGAAGACAACCATGTTATGGTTGACCACAAGCACTATTTATAATGCATGATTAACCATCTGGCATCAAGATGCCTTGTGAAAATACCTTCATGTTTGCATACTGTATTACATAATGATGCTCCAAAACCCCCTTTTGTTTCTCTTTAAGGCCCCAAACTCCCATTTTGTTCACAAATGGTAGTGACTTCTGGGTAACTGAGAGTGGATTCTGCAAGTGAATAATCTATTTGTCTTATAGCTAATTCTCAGTACTACCTAAGAAACAGCAAGCCTGAGCCTAGAGAAGTAACTCAAGCAACAGGAAAAAAACAGACTGGAGAAAACCATGGCTCTTGCCAGTGTAGCTCAGGTGGTTGGAGCAATATCTTGTGCACCAGAAGGTTGTGGGTTTGATTCCCAGTCAGGGCACATACCCAGATTTTGGGTTCAACCCCCCATTGGGATGTGTACAGGAGACAACTTATCCATTTATCTCTCTCAATCAATATTTCTTTCTCTCTCTCCCTTCCTCCCATCTAAAATAAAAAGAAATTAAAAAGAAAAGACAATTATGTATCCATATCTGAAAAACTAAAGGAGATTTGCATTTTCTCTTTTAAAATAAGATTTTAAAACCTGAACAAATTCAAATAGCCAACATCTTATTACAATAACTGATTTAGCACTTGTTTTGACTGAATTGATGCTTTTGATCCTTTTTATCGCCCCCCCCAAAAAAACATAAATAACTTTTGATGGATATTTTCCCTTGAATTGTTTCATGTTATAGACCCGTCTTATTGCCTTTGTCTGAATTTATGCTTGCTTACAGCCCAAACACAAATAGACATAATTTGGGGATTATATAATCAATATATTTGCTCAGTGGAGAGCCCACTGCAGGGTGTATAGGGAGAGAAATATAAAATACATGGTCCCTTCTCTCAAAGAGGATTATTCATCATGCTATTATCTCTTCTCCCCAATGCATTAGACAATGTGATTTATATAAAGATACATGAAAGCAAGTACACAAAAGTAAGAATATAAGCATAAGCTTATAAGTAACTCTGACACAAATGTTCCCTTTTGTTTTCTTCCTGGTAACCCACACTTTCATTTTTCCTAATCCATGAATGAGAAAACAATATTCTGAAAACATATTTGAATTAGTTTTTTATTTTCTTCAATTGCAGTATCATAATTATACAGCAACAGGCGCTGAATTTACAGTAGTAAACTATGATAGATTTTGCATTCTTATATTATATAGCTATGCTACATACCTTGTTATAACAGTCAGAACCAGTCATCCAAATTTACGAAGAGGTGGAAATAAGAGTAGCCCAACAGATTATGTACAACTCCTAAAAGCGGGATAGCTTATCCTGTTCTCTATCCTGATTATTAACTACCAAGTCAGAAAAGCTTATTTACATTTATATATTGGGAACAAAGCAAAACAATATATTGCATCAACAACACAAGAACATAAACACAAGAATATGCACAATTGCCAAGGCTATTTTATGCCACTCTTTAAAAAACTGTAGCTTATAGTCTAATAAATGACTGGATAATTTGAATCTATATTGTTTTACAGTGGGCATCTATATTGCATTGAATCTCTTCTGCTTCAACACATTGAATGTAACACATAAAAGAAGCATCTTCATTGTTACTATTGTTAATGCTTTATTACATGATTCTAGGAACTTAATATAATCATTATTCAGATTAAATTATTTTGGATTTTTTTACATGACCAAAGATTAGACTAAAGCTTAACTCTGTCACAATGACAAAGAAAATGTTTGTAATCAAAACTGTTTACCCTACAGAAGCCTTTTAATGGCTCCATCAATTGTTTGCAAATAGGAGTTTCTAATTACAAAAAGAACCTTAATTTTCTATAACAGGGCCTCTATTAGGAAGAATTCATTAGCCAGGAATTTAAGGAGTAATCAATCCAAGCACTGAGAAGGGGCTTAAAGGAACAACACTGAATTTATTTTTAGCACAATCCAGATATTTCACTGGAAACTTGGCCCATTAACTCTGAGTACCCAGTCTACATAGCAGATCTAGTACTAAAAATAAATAAATAAAATGGCACTTGAAGCAAATGATTTTTATAATAGCTTTGGCCAATATTTAGTTATTTGACAATGGATGCTAACCAAATCACAGGGTGCAAAGACCATCTGTTGACAATGTGGTGTCAGCATCACCTACTGCAGTGGTTCTCAACCTTGGCCGCACATTAGAATCACCTGGGAATCTTTTTAAAATCCTGATTTCTGGGCCTCATCCTCCGGAAATTCTGTTTCTTTGTTACTAATGTTGTGGCCCCACCCCATGACAAAGAAACAGAATTCCCGGAGGATAAGGCCCCGAAATCAGGATTTTAAAAAGATTCGGATTTTAAAGATTCTCAGGTGATTCTAATGTGCAGCCAAGGTTGAGAACCACTGACCTAATGCCTTATCTGGTACATCAACTAAACAACTCAGTTCCTGGGAAGATTCCCTGCCCTCCCAGGCCCAGCACAGACCTCAT
>NW_006283770.1:1875229-1882263 GCF_000327345.1 Myotis davidii | reverse complement strand
TCCCAGCAAGCACAGACCATAGCCTTGGACCCTGTCTACAGACATCCTGTTGGGTATCAAAAACAAATGAATGGAGTTAGCCCAAAAAAATGAATCTTATTTGTTACCTCAGCCTTAGATTAAATGATTAAAACCCCTTCTGAATCACCCACAAACTTTCATATAGTCCGTTAAATCTTTGCTCTAGGCTGATGTAAGAGTATTGAGAGAAATAAGGGGTTACATGAGTCAGTCTAAGTAAGAATTCTAAATGTGTATTTAACATTTAGAATTATTGTTTGCAGAAGACAGACCCAAACTTACCCACTGGGGACTTCTCAAAAATGCCATAAAATACTTCAGACACACACAGCAATTGTCAAAGCACATAGCTATTTACTACGCCCCCCCCAATCTATGAGTGTGTGTGTGTGTGTGTGTGTGTGTCCCTTGTAGCCAGGCAAAATTATAAAGAAAAATAAACAGTGTATAAGTTATCTACAAGTAGACGATGTGGCATAATAACTACTTACTCAGCTCCAACTTCAAGTCCCACACGGAAATGCCTCTCTAACCAGCTACCTCAGGGGTTCCAGTAACAGAGAGCTTTTTAACACGTTTCACCTGGGAATGCCCTGAAGCCTTCAAAGTGTGTTCCAAAGGCCCTTGGCCTTAATATCACCTGGGAGCTTGTTAGAAATGCAAAATCACTACCCCTACTGAGACAAACTGAATCAAATTTTGCATATTAGCCAGCTACCCAACAAATCTGCATGCACATTAAAGTTGTAGAAGCACTGATCTAAACCCTTAGAAGCCCCGACCCAAGAGATATGTCACCAAATTCGAATACATTTTTAAAAATTCTCTTTTCTAGATTCTATAAACAGTATTGACCAAATTCTGTTCTGTGGAACAAAAATCCAGGGACATGCGCTACAAAATAAGGGGGGATAGAGGGTAGGTATTTATGTTCACACTCATCTTCTTATGAATTCACTGTACACAATAGCATATTGTGCTATGATAAACACTATCACACAAAAAAACTACTTCTACTTTAACTAAATCTTTCAAAAACGACCCCTCTTTTCAACTAATAACCATTAACTGCTTGTGAGACCCTTTTGGAAACTGCTACAGACTGTAATTTCCTCCAGCCCCCAAAATACACAGCACCTGGAGGCCTCCCTCAACCTCACCTTTGGGATCCATATTATGCTGAGACTGAGGAGCAGGGAAGTCCTTTTGGCATATTGGGTTAAAACTGAAAGAAAAAAAATAGAAAAGAAAAATGAGAACTTTGGGTAGGACCCCAGAGTAACCTGTATGAAAGAAAATTTTTGCTCCACTAGACTGTCTTCACAAGGTTCCTGTACACTTGCCTGGAGTCAAAATACAGACAAAGATCTAGAGTTTGAAAATGACCCTTGTCAATAAAGCAGTCCATGCTAAAAGCTTGACAATAAAAGCTTTGGATGCCCTCGGCCTGATGCTTTAGTGTTAGAAGTTCTTAGAGTGATATCATTGCTTAAGATGATTCATAAATACTAAGAAGAGTTCTTTCCTTGCTTGTGAATATCCTTAAAGATTGTAAAAATGTTGTTCTTTAAAATGGGATCATGCTTAACCTGTTATCAACTTAAAATAGACTGTTACAGATAAACAGTTGTTATACTAGTATGTAAGCCCCATAGTAACCACAAAGCAGAAACCCATAGTAAATACCCCAAAGATAAGGAGAAAGAGATATATCTGCATAGCTTCACAATAAGAATATCACTGCTCTCTGAAAACTGTATCAATACATTAGTCAAAAGTAGGGTACTTCCCAACACTTAATTCAGTACTACCCAAATCCATATATTTAAAGGAAGCAGACAGAGTTTAAGACAAGGTGAAACAAAAGCTGAATGAACAACAAGGGATGATAACAGGATGAAGAAAACCACTCAGGGTCCTTAGTCTCCCCATTCAACCCTTCCACTCCCATACATATCAAAACCTGGTTATAGAGACTCGTATTTTCTTGTCAAGTTTTCTGTTTCCATCTCTTCCAAAAGACATAGGATGTGGCTTCTGACTTCACAAAGCCCCACTCTTTTGTTGAGTTTAACTTCAACCTGTTGTTGAGAGTATAGTCAGGGTGCCCAGAGAAACCCTATACTCTGTAACCCATGCATCACTAATCTGCCCACTCAGATGAGGAACGACTGATCATGCGATCAAGGGTAGAGTCTTTTCTCTCCCCACAAAACCTCTATTTGTTTGAACCCAAATTCAAAGATAGGAACAAAAAAGTGCCAGAGCTGGTGCCTAGGGAGGCAGATGTTGTTCCTCTGAATCTTCATCACCCAGATCTCAGAGACTATGATTCCTTTTATGGGTAGAGGATCCCAGGCCACAGCAGCAAAAATTGTTTGACTCCAAACCAAAATTAATGCAGCCTCTGATATGCTTATCAGGGAATAAACAACCATATAACCACTTAGCTGAACATTCCCCAAAATCTAAACACATACTCCTATATCATTAATAGCAACTAATAATTAAGAACTCTTAATACCTTATTCTCTAATCAGATTTACCCACTTTGGAGCCAAAAGTTCAGTGCTACAATTTAAAGAATACCAGACATTTTTTTTTTTTAATTGAGACCTGAAGAGGAAAAAAGGCCAAGCTACTAGTAATAAAGGTATAGTAACCAACTAGGTTTGAGCTCCACACACACAAACACACATACACACACACAGTGTATATATGTGTGTATATATCTGTATATATACAGGGTGGGGCAAAAGTAGGTTTATAGTTGTGAGTACACAAAACACAGTTTATTCTTGTATTATTATTTATTAAATATTGTATTATTTTTCATATGAACAACTGTAAACTTACTTTTACCCCATCTTGTATGCATATACTGTATAAAAGCTTTGGATGCCCTCAGCTCAATGGCATATATTACATACTAGAGGCCCAGTGCACGAAATTCATGCACTCGGGGCAGGGGAGGGGGGTGGTGTTCCCCAGCCTGGCCTGTGCCCAGTCACAGTGCAGGAGCCCTGCTATCATCACCCAAAAGAGGTAGGCCCTGCCCACCCATCCAGGGCTCATCGATGGATTGCCCCAAAGAGGTAGGCTGGAGCGGGGAGTCCTGCTTCTGTGCAGTGCAGAGCAGGGAGAAGGCAAAACCCCCAGGCAGGCCTCACTGGACACTCAGGCAGGCCTCGCCTCACAGAGCCGGGAGACCCTCCTCAACTCCCAGGCAGGCTCTGTGCAGCCCACCCAGCATCAAGCCCAGCTCCGCCCACCTGTGTGCGCCCACTGTGCACGCAGCCATCTTGTGAGGGCATCTGAGTGTGAGGGCCACTTAGGCTTTTATTAGTATGGATAGTAGGCTCCTAAATTGGATCCTAAGTCATACAATATATCCCAACCTTTGATTCAGAAAATACGGTCACTCTAACACTAACAAGAGTATGGGCATGGGAAGGATCATGACTCAAATTTGGTAAAGGTTGTCTGACTTTGCAGGTAAATAAGGAAGGAAAGCCACATGTGGGACTCCAATCTAGTTCAAGCTGTAAGTCACTGAAGGCAGTACCTCCAAATAGCTGCTCAATAGTGTGCAAAATGAGTCTATTTTCTAAACCAGGTCTTCAGTGAGCTGCAGTGGCCAATGGAGGTCAGACTGCTATTAAGATGGTCACACAGATGGAACCAACTGTGTGGGTGACTGTGGGAGACAGACGGCTTCCAGCATCACACATCTTAAACACCTGACAACTGCTTTTTTCTTTGAAATAAAATCTTGGTTCCATGGGTTATAATTAATTCCCATCAAAGGCTTCCCCCAAAACTAGCCTAGATTTCTGCAAACCAACAACATGAGATAACTTTAATTGGAATCATCTTACTATCAGAAGTTAATTGCGGGGAGGGGTATAACTTGCCTTAAAAATATATAATTATTCTATTTAAATGGCATATACTGAGAAGTGTAAAAGCATCAACCCAGAGTGCCCTTACAGAAAAGGTTAATTAAGCCTCAACGATATATGAGCATAGCCAGAATCAGATTAAAAGAGACAAGACCTGAAATCCCAACACTGATAGTGCACAAGATACAGCACAGGAAGCCAGCTAGTGGGAAGATCAACCAGGAGATGGAAGTAAAAATCACAAAACCAGTATCTCTATATGTCTAAATCCTCTTCCTCTTTTAATGATGAGCTAAAATGCCATGAAAATGCTTTAGGAACCCTTCTCTGACACCTTTCACACAATTCATCTCTAAACTCCAACAGCTCCTTATCTGGACCTCTCTCATGCCACTTATCACCTTTGCCTGGTCCTACAGATATTTATAGATCTCATCATCCCCACTAGGCTGTGAGCTCTTTGAAGCTGGAAACTAACATATATGAGGCACCTGCTCTGCATCAAGCACTATAGTTGGTGTTTTCACACACCTTACCTCAATTTAATCCTATAACATCCCTGTGTGGTGTCTTTCATTTGTCCACTTTTGGAGGCAAGGAAACAGGCTCAAAGCAGTTAAGTTTTTGCTCAGAGTCAGATTTTCACTAAGGACTAGAAAGGAAATAGGAACTAAATTGAATCTGAAATTGATGGCTTTCCCCGCTATAAAAGATTGTGTCTAATTCATCTTGATATCCCTAGCATGGTTCTTTGAACATAAGAGATACTTAATAACTCTTTTCGTTTTGGTTAGGTAATTTAGACATATCCAGTGAATATGAATGACAAGATCAGCTATCTATATTTCAGGTCATGTCCTGAAATGCAACCAGAAAATAGAGCAACCAAATGACCAAATGTATCCTCTAGAGCAGGGGTGGGCAAACTTTTTGACTCGAGGGCCACAATGGGTTCTTAAACTGGACCGGAGGGCCGGAACAAAAGCATGGATGGAGTGTTTGTGTGAACTAATATAAATTCAAGTAAACATCATTACATAAAAGGGTACGGTCTTTTTTATTTTTTAGTTTTATTCATT
Source organism: Myotis davidii (assembly GCF_000327345.1). Classification (NCBI taxonomy): domain Eukaryota; kingdom Metazoa; phylum Chordata; class Mammalia; order Chiroptera; family Vespertilionidae; genus Myotis; species Myotis davidii. The sequence goes on along the minus strand of NW_006283770.1, from coordinate 1,877,261 downwards.
TCAAATGGGCCGGATCTGGCCCGCCGGCCGTAGTTTGCCCACGGCTGCTCTAGAGTCTAGATTATAAAAAATCTAAACTGCAAAAAGAGAAGAAAAGAATAGAAAATAAAAGAAAAGAAAAAGAAATAGAGGTAGTGAGCCAGTTTCTAATTTATCCTTGGGTGAGCTCCATAAAACCAGATATATTGTACCAGTACATAAGAACACGCTGTTCTAATTGACTATAGCATCGAGGCACACTACACAGATGAAATGTAGAAAATTAAATGGTACCGTGAGTTTGCTCAACCGTCCATAGCCACAGCACAGCTCTAATCATGCTCTCTGTTCATAAATACCAATTGTTTACCTTTTCACTATGGCAATTTCTTAATTGAAGCCTGAGTAAGAAGTACTCACAAAGATCATATGTTCTTCCCCTCTGAGGAGGAAGAATTCTGGGCTGCACAATTTCAACTGGAGCCACAGTTATAAATTTTATAAGCTTCTTGGAGAGCCTTAAGGTATTTTTCACTTTTTTTTAAAAAAAAAAAAAAAGTCACTGAACTAATTTTGAAGTATCCAGCTCTTTTCTTAAAGTGTGTCAAAAATGAAGTCCAAGTAAGGAGACTCCCTTCAAATTTCAGAGTGGCCTCAAATTCAATTTAAAACTATTATTTATAATTTTATAATACAGTAGGCCCTCAGGTTACATCGGAGATTCGTTCCTACGGCGCAACGTAACACAATTTTTGCCATAAGTCGGAACCCACCTACATAAGCACCTAAGTTGCTCACATGGACGTAGTAAGGAAGTGAAACAGTAAAAAAAAAAAATTTAGAAGAAAGATAACAATTCCTGACCTTTACTTGTGGCAAATAAATAATAAAAACATAAAGCACATATGTACAGATGTCGAAATGGCGGAACTTTTTTTTAATAAGTAAATGGGAGATGGTGGCGTAACCACGAAACGACGTACGTTGAGTCTGACGTAACCCGAGGACTGCCTGTATAGGCTCTGAATAAAAAACTAATGAATTAACAAGCACAGTTTTATGAAAAGCTGCATAAAAACACTGGGAAAGTAATCTGATTAAGGATCAAAGCCCTGTGTTTTTTTCACCAGGTTGCATAATCGTTTTCTGCTATGTTTTAGTTTTCTCATCTCGAAAATGAGTGATCTACTGTGCCTTTAAGTTCTGTGATTCTACCCAGCAAGTAATGGTCATGGTTTTTGCTTGAGCTTCTGTCAGGCACAGTAATGGATCCCGTGTATATTCATGTCCTGAGTCCCAGAATTTGTGAGTTGGACTTTGTAGATGTGATGCAGTTAAAGATCTTGACATGGGGAGATTATTTCTGGGTTATCCTGATGGGCCCAAAGCCATCAATCACAAGGATCCTTATAAGAGGAGGCAGAGGAGGCAGAGAAGGAGATGTGAAGTGGAGGTCAGAATGATGTGATTGCTGGCTTTGAAGATGGGAAATGGACAGGAGCCCAGGAATGTGGGCAGTATCTAAAGGCTGAAAAAGACAAGGAAATCGATTCTCTACTTCAGCCCCCAGAAGGAATGCAACTCTGCTGATAACTGTGTTAAAAATTTAAAAATTTTTAATTTTTATTATATTTTATATATATATTTATTAATTTCAGAGAGGAAGGGAGAGGGAGAGAGAGATAGAAACATCAATGATGACAGAGAATCATTGATCGGATGCCACCTGCATGCACCACACTGGGATCAAGCCTGCAACCCACGCATGTGCTCTGACTAGGAATCAAACCGTGGCCTCCTGGTTCACAGGTCGACACTGTGGTAAATTTTTTAAAGCAGCAGTGGAAAATTAATACAGACCTAATATGCTTCAGTATTATTTGTATCAGATAGGCATCAAAATTTTGAAAAGGTAGTTTTCTTTCTTAGATTTGTCAATTGTAGATACTCAAAGGTAAAAATTCTCTCTCATCGTTGATGTTTCTATCTCCCTCTCCCTCTCCCTTCCTCTCTGAAATCAATAAAAATATACTTTAAAAAATTCCAGGTGAGC
>NW_006283770.1:1874812-1875212 GCF_000327345.1 Myotis davidii | reverse complement strand
TGATGTTTCTCTCTCATCGATGTTTCTAACTCTCTATCCCTCTACCTTCCTCTCTGTAAAAATCAATAAAATATATTTTTTTAAAAAAAAAGAATGTCTGACACAGCACAGGGTTCTGCATATAGTATAAGCTCACTAAATATTCCTTGAAGACTAAGAGCATACGGTGCTACTAGTGAAGTTTTTAAATCTTAAAATCAGGGACACTTATCAAATCATAACCATTTTATAAGACACTTAACTGTCCACTAGGCAAGTCTATTATCTCCCTGCTGTAAAAGCAACTGCTAATATGATTGCAAATTAAATAATGAATGATGATTTTCTTTTATTTATGTTCAGAGACAATCCACTTCAGCCTATCAATACCTCTTTTTCCTACCTTTCCTGCTGCCCCATT
>NW_006283770.1:1871363-1874760 GCF_000327345.1 Myotis davidii | reverse complement strand
AGTCTACATTTGGAAGTACAAGTAGAACTGCCTAATTGTTATATTATCATGACTAAGTTAAAGAATACTGTAATTAGTTTAACATGAGATGGAATGAGAAAGACTCCCAGGAGCCTCACACAATCAGTGCATTCACAGCAACGATGAGAAGGAAGAAGTAAATGCTTTGGGGGTAGAAGAGGAAGGTGCCTTGGGGGTTTAACTAGTTGTTTAAAAACATACTTATGTGTGGGTAAATATATATTCATGAACATACACATATGTTTGTATTTTTATACATATAATCTTTACATGATGAAGTGGTCAAATATTTTGGCAAAACATTTTGAGGAGAGCATTTGCTGAAATTCTTTTAGGAAAGCAAACTGAATGATGCTACAAGGATCCTAAGGCAGCTTCGGAAACAGAAGTCCCACTGAGACCAGTTCCAGGAGCTGTGCCAGGGTATAGGATACAGAACTCACTCCAGCAGCATCATTGAGATTTCTGTGTTAGGAGAGCAAAATTTCATAGGCAAGATAGTCAAAGCGGGGTAAAATAACTTCTCTTGTGATGCTCAGTCCTTGCCTGAAGAATCTTTGTGGCTAAAAGGAAGAAGGGAGAAAAGGGGAGAAATGCAAATGCAGATGGGAAAATGAAGGAGGAAGAAAACTAGAGAGAGGAGGAAGAGAGAACAGAAAAACAGTGGACCCCAGAGAACTTAAAAATGTGAAGGTACTCAGGCATTAATATTAGATTTAGGAGGCTAAGTATGGAGATTTAAAAGAAAATATCTAAGAGAAAGATTTATAAAACAGCATGCCTAAACTCACATTGCTCCTAACTTCAGTTGCTATGCTAAACTAAGGTTGGCAGGAGCAAAATTGGTCTTCAAAATTTGCAACTTCCAGGTCAGATGGTTGTCACTTAAAAAAAAAAAAACCAAACAAAGAAAACACTAGTGAAGGTCTCAAAAAGGTTAAATTTTGAATGAGGTACACAGAAAACTCTACATTTCATTTATCAACTTTTATAACTGAAATCCCTCTAAATGTCATGCACTATTTCTTTGAACCAAGGAAGTGCTCTGTCAGCAGACTGCTGGTCTGCTTATATGTCAGCCTGTATTTCTCCATAAATCCTCATATTGCTGCCATCAAAGTGACAAAATGGCGCAGAGATCAAAGTGACCTCTGGGGAAAAAGATTACCCATTCTTGATTAGAAGCAATTTCCTTTGGGAAAGAAATCATTAAGAACTAAATTTTTTTTAACTACTAAGTAATTCCAATTAAATATACATATTCTATATAAACTTTTAATGATATATTGGTTTCTTGCAGTGTTGGGGAAAGTTTATGTCCAAGTAGTAAGTGACAAAAGATGAATATAATTTAAGGACATGACACAATTAGCAGGTGGCACTAAAACCAAGATTTGGTGGAAAACATCAAAACAGAATATGGAAAATCTAAATCTCCACCAACAGGTGAATGAATACACAAAATGTGGTATAACCATCTATACTAATAATAGCCTAGGTGGTGTCACGCCCTCATGCATCACACCCTAACATCATCACAAGATGGCCATCACAAGATGGCCGCGCACACAGTGGAGGTGGGGTCTAGCGGCTGCTCCACGCAGTGAGGCCTGGGGGTCCTGCAGCTCCACACGGTGCAGAGGAGGCAAGTCCTGGCAGAGGAGGTGGGTCGTGGCAGGGGAGGGCAGTTGTGGGCGATCAGGCCGGCAGGGGACAGCAGTTGGAGGCGATTAGGCTGGCAGGGGAGTGAAGTTGGGGGCAATCAGGCTGGCAGGGCAGCAGTTAGGCATCAACCAGGCCAGCAAAGGAGCAGTTAGGGGGCAATCAGGTTGTCAGGCAGCAGTAGTTAGGGGCAATCAGGCAGGCAAGCAGCCAAGTGGTTAGGAGTCAGTGGTCCTGGATTGTAGAGAGGGATGTCCTACTGCTGGATTAGGCTCGATCCTGCCCGGCCTAAACCGGCATTTGGAAATTCCTCAAGGGGTCCCAGATTGAAGAGGGTGCAGGCCGGGCTGAGGAACACCTTCCCCTCATGCACAAATTTTGTGCACTGGGCCTCTAGTACAACAATAAAAAGCAACCAACCAGTGACACATCCAACAACATGGATGCATCAAAAACATTATGCTGAGTAAAAGTACCAGAAACAAAAGAGGTTATAGTATATATCATTTATATAAATTTCTAGACATTGAAACTAATCTGTAGTGACAAAATGTAGGTTTCACAGGTTGCTAGAGTCAGGAATCTTAATTGCAGTATTGGATTCATGGGTGTATACATTTGTCAAACTTCAATAACTCGCACATTAAGTGAATACTGCTTGTTGTACAAAACTTAAACCTCAATAGAGATGATTTTAAAAGAAAAAAATAATAAATAGAAAAAAATAGGGTGTGGGTCTGATCTTGCCATATTTTCCAGGATAAATTAGCAAGCATTTTTTAATTTACCATTTAAGGATCAATGGGTTGGATTTGCCTGGTGGGACCTGTTTCCTCAGAGCTTCACCTATCAGTTCAGCTACTTCACAACCACTGGATAAAGGGGAGGATCAAAATTCAGTGGAAGACCTCATGAATAGGATAGCCATTGCAGGTAAGTGCAAATGAGCAATAAGGAAACAGTTTTATTGGATCACTCCTGCTTCTTTTTTTAAAAAAATATATTTTTATTGATTTCAGAGAGGGACGGGGGGAGAGAGATAGAAACATCAATGATGAGAGAGAATCATTGATCAGCTGCCTCTTGCACACCCCCTATAGGGAATTGAGCCTGCAACCAGGGCATGTGCCCTTGACTGGAATCAAACCTGGGACCCTTTAGTCCATAGGCCGACGGTCTATCCACTGAGCCAAATCGGCTAGGGCCACTCCTGCTTCTTGAATGTGATTTTTCACATTTTACAGTGATATAAAGAGATGTCTGAAAGTGTCATCAACATGGCAAAGGACACAGAAGAGAAGTCTAAATCTGCCCAACTGTTTTTGACAAATATTCCATTCTAGAGGCTGGATGCATGAAATTTGTGCAAGAGTAGGTCTTTGCAGCCCTGACGGCCTCGGCCCTCACAGCCCTGGCTGACTCGCAGCCCCAGCAACCTTGGCGGCTGCCTTGGCCCTCGCAGCCCTGGTTTCATCCAGAAGGTCTTCTGGAAGGCTGTCTGGAAGGATGTCCAGAAGGTCATTCCACTGTTTTGCCATTCAGTCGATTTGCATATTACACTTTTATTATTATAGAGTGCAAATTCTTCTAGATCCTTCAGTTCTTGTCCCTGTCACCTCTCTTTTTGGGCATTTTTCTTTGACTTTTTAATATTAGCAACCATATCATTGGGCAAAAAGCACACAAGAAATGACCCATAAAGACACCATATGTT
>NW_006283770.1:1849563-1871255 GCF_000327345.1 Myotis davidii | reverse complement strand
TTGGGGTAGAGAAAAGGGTAAAAGGGGCCAAATAATATGGTGATGGATGGAGACTTGACTTTACACAGATGATGTATTATAGAATTGTACATTTGAAACCTATATAATTTTATTAACCAAATAGAGGCCCGGTACACAAAATTCGTGCATGGGTGGGGTCCCTTTGCCTGGCCGGTGATCAAGGCCAATCAAAGCCATCTTGCCCAGTCCCAATTGGCCAGACCCCAGCAGCAAGCTAACCTACCAGTCAGAACATCTGCCCCCTGGTGGTCAGTGCATGTCATAGCGACCGGTCATTCGATTGCTTAGTCAGACACTTAGCATATTAGGCTTTTATATATATAGATTGTAATTCATGGCACGGAATGCTCGGCACACACTTTCCCTCCAGCCCCTGGTCTTGGAGACCTCATGTCCTTCCAAGGCTCTGTTCACCCTCTTTAGCTGCCACATGAAGTAAATTGCATCATGTGTGGAAACCCTTTGCGGGCTCTATGGGTGTGTCTTTACTTTGCTGCAGTTCCAATTACCCCAACATAAGAAGAGACACCCTCATTATCAGGTAGCACCATTGTGATAAGACCCCTGCTCAGCCTACTGCAGTGGTTTTAAATAGACCATGGGTCACCATAGATGGTTTGGCTCAGTGGATAGAGCCATGGCCTGTGGACTGATCTCTGTCCCCAGTCCTGTGGGGTCTCTCCCTCCTTCCCCTCCATCTAACTTGGTGGGCCCTAATCTGCCCCCTTCTCCTGCAACCTCCTATCTGCAGCCTTCCGCTTTCTCATCTGGGGGCAGAGTTCCCCCCCACACACACACACACACACACACACACACACACACACACACACTCTGCTGGAGTCTGAAAAATGGGGTCAGAATTTCTACTTCAACCAAGGGCGGTGCTTACGCATGGCCCTCCTCCCTGCCCATCTCTGTCCCCAGTCCTGTGGGGTCTCTTCCTGCCCCCCCTCCATCTAACTTGGTGGGCCCTGCTCTAGCCCCTCCTCCTGTGACCTTCTGTCTGCAGCCTCCCCCTTTCTCCTCTGGGGGTGGATCTCCCCAAAGGCAGGGCTGTGTGGGGCGGGGCAGGGCTGTGTGGGGCGGGGCAGGGCTGTTCAAAGTGGGCAAGGTGGTGGAACAAAGCAGTGCATGCCATGCGGCTGTCCGGAGCTGTGGGGGCAAGCCCTTGGCTGCCCCCACCCAACAGGTTTTCTAGGCCCCGGCGCAGCTGTCACCCTCCATCCCTCACTGCCTCCCGCTTCCTTTCAAGTTTTGGACTCAGTTTCTCCGACTCAGCCCCGCCCCCCTCTCTGCTGCATCCCGGGGAGCCTGAGGCTGCCCCTTGGATTTGGGCAGACGTGCCTAGCCCATGCCCCAATAATGGTGCTACCCACTCTCCTGGAGTAGTTAGTGAAACTTAACAAATAAAAAGCAGCAGCTCTGAAAATTATAAATTGTGCACTGAGAATATTACAGGCTGCAGAGGGCTGCGCAGTCCATAGCTCTTGGATCACACGCAGCAGCCTCCTGCGCCACCCCGTCCCTCCTTGCTCCCACCACCGACCGCCTCTGCCAGGGGCTTGGGCCAAACCCTGGGAGCTTCCTGACTGCTCTCACCGCACACCTCACTTTCCAGTCCAGCACACCAGCACCCACAGCAAGCTAACCTATCAGTTGGACCATCTGCCCCCGATGGTCAGTGCACATCATAGCGACTGGTTGAGCATAGAATTCCCAGTCAAACTCGGGTTGAGTGGACAATTTGCATATTAGGCTTTTATTATATAGGATGTCACCCCATTAATTTAACAAAAATTGTTAAAAATGATTAAGCATAGTAAATTTAGGGAGCACTTTTTGACTACTACTGTCTTTTCTCATTAAATACACACTTCTGCTTTTTTGGTGGTTTTCCCTAGATATCCTTGACAATGGAGTATGAAATGAAGCCACTCATACCAAGGAGTGGCTATGCCTACTTTCTGGTAAAGAAGTGTTTAGAAAACCATACTTAGTATTAGTATTCAAAATTTAATCTATATGCACCCAGAGCACACTTTAAGGGCTCTGTAGTCTGAGTATAAAGAAGTGACTGCTATAAGAAATGTAACTGATGGAGGTATCCACAGAAAAGAATTGTCTTTGCTTATTAAAGAATCCTAATGTTACCCAAATTGACTTTGTAGTCTAATAGCTATTTGGAAATAATAGCAATTTTCAGGTATGAAATTCAAACATGGCAAAGGAAACATTCAAAAATCTTTTATGAATAAGAACAAAAACGTTAGACTTTTGAACCAAAGCGAAAAAGATACACCCATATTCATGTCAATACAAACAACAAGGGAAATAATTAAGCAACTATTATTATACGACTAAGCATAGTGATGAGAACTTTTCTAAATAAATGGATTTATATGCTACATCAATTATACTTTCCAAAATCCTTAAAATATTATTTGACAATTTTCTAATAGATAAGACCATCAAATGCATTTGGAAAGACATCTTTTATGCCTTAAGGAGGAGAAACAATAGAGTAATTATCAAGTCATTTCCTTGCAGGTACATTAGAAAAAATATGTCCTATGACTGCAAGACATCTATGAACATGGCAACAGAAGTACCAACTTTATCATAACTATTATTGATGTTAGTAATCAGCCAATATGAAAGCTCTGAAATCACTTGAAGACTTGTTACAAGACTGAGACACACTCAACAGATACCAAATTGAGCACAGTTCAATACCAGTTGTTTCATAGGCCTTTGACTAGAATTGACCTACTGCTTGATGAAATTCGAGTGTGCCACATATAAAAGGTGGATCCACAGAGGGGAATACACTTTATAATAAAATCATAGGAGATAAGCTTTAAATTCACAATAGAAAGCAATGTTCTTAGCTTAAAACTCAAGGCACAAAAAAGTAGCTCACATTAATGCAAAGATTTATTTTTTTCAAATAATTGTAATAAACAATGGCTAAAAAGCACTGAGTCATAAGCAAATATAACAAAATGATGTAATCATGCTTCATGTGACATTCTTGTTTATGGAACCTATAGATTAATGACATTATGAGTTGACCACTAAACTGGGGGGGAAAAATACCAAAAGAAGTAATCAATCCTTTGTCTCTTGGAGCTTATCATTTTCTCAGGAAGGAATTTTTTTTAAAAAGCCTAACAGAGATCAAAATAACTTTAAAGCACTTTGTATAAACTACAGAATTCACAAGCACATACAATTCAGAGTCCATAAATATCACAAGGGGTACTAGGCAGAAGAGAGTTGTGAAAAGTAGGCTAACTTAAAATATTTTCTTATTCTCCACGCATTCTCTTCATAGACAGGGACAGCTATTTCTAAAATACTTTTCTGGGGTAGATTTGTTATCAAAAGAAATCTGGTCACATGCTGTTGTCAACTGAAAAAAAAAAAAGCCATAAATAGTTCATAGCTCCTCCAATCAAAAAGTGAACTCTGTTTATCTGCTCCTTGAATCTGGGCTTGCCATGTAACAGACTTGTCTGGCTAATGGAACCTTAGCACACAAGATGCAAACAGAGGCTCGAGGAAAGCTCATATCATATTTGCCCTCTTTGTGGCTTTTGGAAGCCAGCTGCCATGTGAAGAACCACATGCTACCTGCTAGATGCTGAAGACACAGGGATTGATCACCCCTATCAATTTCCAGGCCTGTGTTGGAGGCCATCTGGGATCAAACGTGGGACCTCTGGTGAGCTTAATAAAAACCATCTAGCTGAACCCAACACAAATTGCCAACCTACAAAATTAAACCTAACAACTGTCTATTGTTGTACGACACTAAATTTTGGAGTGGCTTGATACATTGAAAATGATCCTCGATATTTATTGGAGATGCAACCTCGGTATATTCCCCTGACTGGGAATCAAACCCAGACTCTTCAATGGGTCCATGGGCCAACGCTCCAACCACTGAGAAAACAGGCCAGAGCTGATCCTAACAGTTTTAAGCTCTTCTAAAGGGCTTCCCAATTTCAAATAGGTGAGAAGGAGGAAGTGGGCTGAGGGTTTTCCATTTGTAATTTATCCCTCAGTATTGAAACATCAAGTCAGTGAAAATCCAGAAAAAAAAAAAGAGAGAGAGAAGAAACTGAAGAATGAGGGAAAAATAAAAAAAGAGGAGAAATGGAATGGAAGATAAAACCAGTGTCCTATTATTAAATATCTTTTGATGAAATTAGCATGAAACCTTTCATAAACCATAGAGCAATTAGGTAGTTCAGGATACTATGTTGTCTTATGGGCAAGTGAGGGGCATATGATGGCAGAGTTAATAAAAATTAGAAAGCTGAAGGCAGGCCCTTTAGGTAGACTTAGAGAGAGAGAGAGGTAATTAACTGATCACAGTGAACCAGATGAAAAGGTACAGAAGGAGTCCGCTTAAAATAGGAGAGCAGAGAACCAACATGGACCACTTGGATATGGGCTGCTTAAACATTTATTATCTCAAACTATTTGCTATATGACTAGGTAAAGCTCAAGTCAACACATATCCATTACATTATTGATAATACTTAAATGATTAATGCTTGTTAAACTGCAGAGAACAGCAAATGAATTAGTTTCCAAATTTATTTCTTGCCCTGCTAGATTCATTATTAATATATCATAGTATATTGGAAAAGACTGCAATATCATTTAAAATTAAAATCCCTTTATTTAAAAACAAACAACTTTTTTCTCAGAAACTAGCTTTAAAAATAGTTTTAAATATTTATTCATGAGGCTATTTATCACAGTTTTGTTTGTAATGAAAAAATAAAGCAATCTAGAAAATATCCATCAGACTGGAATGAACAAGAAACTGTGCATATTGAGTCAATAGAATGTGGTGCAGATACAAAACCATGGCAAAACTATCAAAATAAAAAAATCATGTAGCAACAGGCAGAAAAAGGTAGTGATATTATGTTCTTGGAAAAGAACAACTCAGATATAAATATGTTATAATGAAAATGAGGTAGAGTAAAGATGCTTAGGGAAAAAGGAACTAGAGTTAGGATAACAAATCACCTCCCCACTCCTTATCCCTGCCCCATTTATTTTATACTAGAGGCCCAGTGCATGAAATTTGTGCACGGGGGTGGTGGCCCTCAGCCCAGCCTGCACCCTCAGGGGATGTCCGGCTTCCAGCTTAGGCCCATCCCTATTATAAGTATCAGGACTGACCACAAAATGTGCAAGCCAGAGTCCATGCATGTCATCACTGCATCACCCTGTTTTTTCAGTGTTAGAGTAGCTTTGCCAGGTTTTAATTTTTAAATCTAAGAGACTCTTCCCAATATATAGGGTAGGGCTCCTAGGCCTAGCTGGCAATCAGGGCTGATTTGTGGGGTGACCGGCAGGTGGGGTGATCGGAGGGCCTCTGCTGGCACCCACCTTGGCTGGTGACCTGGCGCTGCCTGCTGGCCAGTCCTGCCCACCATTGCCAGTCACCTCCCTCTGTGGGGTGACTGGTGGGTGGGGCGATCATAGAGATCAGTCCGCCAGTCATTCCGCCATTCAGTTGATTTGCATATTAGGGTTTTATTATATAGGATGTTGAGACATAATATGATAATCTTTTAGTAACAAAAATATTTAAAATAATTCCTCTAGTCTTAATTACAAAACTGTTTTCTTTATGATCACATGCCATTGTAGGTACATTTGATCATGGTATTATACTCTAAAATACCAACATGAGATAAACACACTTAAAAGCAATGAGTAAATAATTTGGTTATCCTCATCCATATAAAGGAACAATTCAAATGCTCCCAGAGCCTCTTACAAATTGCTGGAATGCATGGAGCACACCACACCTCCTTGAATTTCCATTGTCATTAAGTAGCACAAGCCAGGCTAAATATGAAGCTTATCTTCGACTAGCATGAATACAAATGAATAATCTTTTGTCAGCCATGTATGTCTCCTTTAAAACACTTCAGATAAGAAGCATACATTAGTCACTTTGTTCAATCTTGATTTGGGCATGGACACACAAGCTAATAGGCCAAAATTACAGAAGCATACAACTGCTTCTCTAGGCACAGTTATCCACCTGGTCCCAACTATATTCTCTTGTCTGATTTCTTTAATCCTTCACTGCCCCTCCTCAGGTTCACCACTGGCCATGCTGGATGCAGTTCAGTAAGGACACAAATGATAAAACAATAGGTTTGTATTATAGTCATTAGCACAAACACACAAAAGCAAATTTTACTTATTCATGATTAATCTTACTAGGAACTTCTTGCTCTTGCTATCTGTTAGAAAATTAAAAATTGCCCATAAATAGAATTTGCTTATAGGGGTAACAACAGTGTCAAAATGAAAATATAAAATATTTTATTTAATAGCAAAACCTTCTATATCTCATTCCCAATTTCTCATTTGACCATTTACTGATAATTAATGTTTGGCAACTAGTGTGATTTAAAAGATTGGAGGTAAGGCAACGTTCAAGAATCTGAACTTTTTTAAAAATATATTTTATTGATTTTTTACAGAGAGGAAGGAAGAGGGATAGAGAGTTAGAAACATCGATGAGAGAGAAACATCAATCAGCTGCCTCCTGCACACCCACCACTGGGGATGTGCCCACAACCAAGGTACATGCCCTTGACCGGAATCGAACCTGGGACCCTTTAGTCCGCAGGCCGACGCTCTATCTACTGAGCCAAACCAGTTAGGGCAAGAATCTGAACTTTTTAAAAATGAAATTGAATTACTTAAGTTGTCTGCACTTTCCATTAAAGACCTTCCAGCTGCCTGTAATACTGACCTTTACTACATGCCATGAAACCATCTTTCTGGTGAGAGTTTTACTACAAGATATTTTTAATATTATTCTATGATGACTAAGAGGTTTACTTTACCATGGCAAACAGTTGGGTTTTGATATATAGCATGTCCAGGCTACAATAAATACTTAATTAAATAATGTGAGTTTGAAATTTTAAAAAGCAGGAAAACATGATTACTGAGAAATTGCTCTACATGAGCAATGAAAAGAAAAATGTCTGTTTTTGTGTGCTAATTCTCTAAGGTCAATCTGTACAAATTATTAGTACTTTTAAGAAAAAGTTTTATTCTAACAGGAATAAATAATTCATGATTATTTAATGCCATAAAACCCATCCATTCAATACCAGAAAAAGTGAAACCTAGAGCAAAATGATAAAATCAAGATCTAAAATAAGAGTTAACAATAGTTAGGGTAATATATTTATGTTCAAATGTTTACATAAAGAGACCTTTTTCCTGAAAACATATTGCTTTTCCAGGGAGATAGTCTTTCAAATTGCCTAACTCTATTCTGAGAACATTCACACACAGCCTGTTAGGCTATTTAATATGTTTAAAAAATAGGCCCTAAGTAGAGGTAATATTATATAATAGAATTTTTTTTAAATCTCAGAAATGTAATCTACTTAATATAATATCACATTTCTAAATTACATCCTCTAGTTAAGAATAGAACAATCTGATGTATTTTAAATGCACTTGGTTTCCATTAAAGGACTTCAGAATGAGCCACATAGAATGTTTTGGCATCCATCCACCTCAGTCTCTTTCAGAAACTGCAAATAAAAAAGCAAATGGAAACCTGAGCCAACACCTATGGGATCTGATCAATACAGACAGGAGGCACCTCCTTCCATCTCCAATTTCCAATGTGTAAAAAAATTGTTAGCGATTTCCTCCTTCATACTATAATAATGCGTAATTCAGCTACTTGCCTAAAAATCTTCAAACACTGACTATGTATCTGCTAATTTAGGTTAAAATATACATTCTTAAGATTTTCAAATACCTTACGAAAAAATTGGGAAGAGAAAAATCACCTCGGCTTTTAAAAATCACATAAATAACGGTTTCATTTTCATTTAATATGTCATTTCTAAGGCACAGGAATAGTAGCAGTTTGCTAAACTAAAAAATTTAAAAATCCCACAAAATAATGGTTTTACAATTAAAAGTATTTCCCTGACAGAATAGATAGCAACTGAAAACTCCCCAAATTTAAAGAGAATCCAGGATGTTTGAAACTAATGGCTTTAAATGAAGCAGAATTGAATCAATGGCTTCCCAATGCCAGACAATCAGCTTGGCTTTTTTGCTTCTTCACTGATCTGCCAACTGTTTTGGCTTCAGATAGAAGGGACTTCAATTAAAGATAATTGTTGTTTGGCTTGAAGGAAGACTAAAAGCTAGAGGCTCTAATGTATGTTTCAAAACACTCAGGAAGCAAACGGTCCTTGGGATACTTTTCATAGAAGTCCTAGTTGTTCTTAAGAAGTGAAAGCTGGTTGAAGAGAGCTGAAAATGTGAGTACAACAGTATTTCAGGTGTGAAAGCCAGAACTCCAAGAGGAAGGAATCAGACATCATCTTGAAAGCAAATGGAAGCTGAGCCAACACCTTATGAGATCAGATACAGATAGAAGGCACCTCAGAAAGATCGCTAACCTCTGCCTCAACTGCCCTAACTTAGCCAGATAATGATTCCATTTCATTTGGCTTGCCTAAGAAGGAACGTCCCCCCAAAAGAACAATCCTTTTAAAATTTATCCAAGAGAGAAACCCAGTTCTTTACTCAAGTCAAAAAATGTTGATGTATCACCAATGGCACTCAAACCTTTCCCAAGGAGAGCGATACAGAAGGCTTTCTAAAAAAAAACAAACAAAATAAAAAAAACAAAAACCTTTTTCTGTTGGCAGAAGAACCATGGTCCTGTAAAACCAACTTTGGAATAAAAAATATAAGTATTGTCTACTACTTCACAAATGTGTTTATTAGTTTCAGTCAAATCTGCTTCCCTCCCTCTTTCTGTTACAATTTAATCACATACTATTTGAAAGCACTGACTATTGTCATTGCTCATACAAGAATCATTAAAAAAACTGAATTGTCAAGTTGAATTTGGTCCCATTTGTTATGCAGTTTATACAGAAGCTATTCAGAAAATGAAGCACATTATAGAACACAGGATAAAATGTTTAAAAGTATCATTAAAGCATGATAGCTCGGCAGTTCACTTTTCCAGGAGAGATTAGATCCAGCCACACATATACTAGTAGATTCTGGGGAGAAAAAAAAGGAAAGGTTTATCATTATTATAATAATAAACAAGAATCTGCTATTTAGAAAGATGAATCTTCCCACAACTAAAAAATCCTTCTACATGGAGTGAGTGTGATTCTCTGAAGTGTTCGCACATTTAGAGATTAGAAACACAGGCACAGCCCAGTCAACCTAGCATGAGCTTAAGAAGCATCTGCTGAAAAATAATAGGTGAAGGAAAGGAAGTCCGTGCTCCCTTTTGATTCTAATTTTAGCCCCGGTGAGGATCTCACAAACAGAACCTAAATTAAATGTGTCCCTTTCGCAATACCAAACAATTCTATCAACCTGCGAATTGTCCTAATACAACATTTCACTGTCTTTGAATTTCAACTCCTCTAGTCTGGGTGGAAGTTAGTTACAAAGGGACGGAACTAAAAATAGACTCCGGTGAGTGAGAGGGCTGGAGCCTGTCTGCCTTGTCAGCTCCTCTAGCCAGCAGTGAATGGAAAACTCAGGGGATGTCTCATCATGTGTAGACATTGCCCCTTAAGCAAATAAATGTAACAGCCAAAGCATGGCTTGGTAGCCTAAGGAATATCGCAAGACACATTTTCGAAGTTGGTAAACCAACTGCTTTGCCTAGGAATGGAAATGAGTATGCTGTGTCTAACAACATGTTTGTAAATCGAACAATAGTCAAAACAGTTTGCCCTTCATTTTCTTGATTAAATTCCTAATAACAACAGTAGCATCAAAGCAAGATTTTTTGCTATTATCCTCCCAGCTCTCCACACGGGTTGTTTCGACACAGTAATAAAGCATCTGGATGAAAAATGGGAAATACGCAACCAATCATCCAGCTGTTTTCTGAAATCCCAGCCGTTCAGTCACAGGCAGGAAATACCTCGCATGACAACAGAACATAATAGAGCCACGTTGCAGGTGACTGTAGAAGCTTTCTGGGTACACGCTGGCATGACCTGATTTCAAAAATGGGAAGACATCTACCTGGATCACATACACACAAAAAGCTCTCCATGAGAAATCTGTGAGCCTGGACGGGCAGAAGCCTTCCTGAGCTGGGCTTTTATTGAATGAACAAAGGTCAGTCGAGCGCAGGGGGGCGAAGGGAAGTGGGGGTACCAAGCATGTTACATGTCTACCTCTGCAATTAAAAATAGAAAGCAACAGGCTTAATAACTGAAGGTAAAGGTTAAAATTGGAAACTAAAAAGGAGGTCTTCGAACACTTTATTTTGATCAAGTTTATATTTGTCAGAACTTATATTAGAATATTCTACTTGTATTTCATTTCCAAATCCTTTCAGGGGTGCAGTAAAATATTTAAAAGTCACCTGACTTTCTAATCTCCCTTGCAAACCCTATAACACAACTACAGCATTTCATAACTGAAATGGAAAAAAAATGTTCCCAACATATAATTTTCATCCTATTTTAGCAACAATGGCAAGACTTATCCCAAGCTCAACTGATCTCCAACAGTGATGCCACAGACAAGCAAAAAGGAAAGGGTAATTTCTAAACAAAGCCTCTCCCATCCAGAGAATCAAATCAGTCCCTTGAGTGAGTAAAAATAGTCTGGTGTCACAAGATGATTCACACCTTAAAATACTGTATGTTGCTTCATCCCTGTTCTATCTAATCTAACCCTTTTTCTCCACTGTTTCTTACACGGCCTTGAAGCCTGTGAAGTGTGTGGATTCTAGTAGTGAAATGACACCTCTACTCTGTGGATGAGCGGCAGCAGCTGAATCAGCAAGGAGTTCTAATCGTGCTACGCAGATTTCATGATTTCTCCACTCCTCGAAGAAATGCATGCTGACAATAACCAACATGAACACATCATTCAGATTTGTGTTGGTGACATTCACTCTCAGAGCTACAATTGGTTGTTTAATTCCATCTAAGTTTTAATACCGCACTAGAATAAGGGAAGAGGATGCATAGAGGTGCCGACTGATAGTTTGAAGGATGTGAAAGAATCCCTTGCTCTGAAGGGAAAGGTGAGATCTATCCTTAATATGACATATGCAGCTTTAATCCTCAGCAACAGTTTAACGGTTTTGTATGTGAGTGCTCTCAAAGACTAAGAGCAAAGGGAAGTAGGATACTGGGCCATATATATTATACACATGCTTACTAATTTTGGTATCAATAATACTTGTACAAAAGTACAAGTGATCAATGTACTTTCCCAGATTCCCTGAACTAACAAAAACTAATAGCATAATCAAATGAAGTAGTTTTTAGACTGATCTATTTTCGCCATCAAATGAATGACTTCATTTAGGCATGACTCCTCAACCTTTGCCAACCTCCCGCCTACTCCTTATCCCTCAATTAGCTTTGTTTCTCCTTACATCCTGTTGTTACTCCAGCAAAAATGCAGTTTACTAGCTTCACATTCATTGGATCAGATCTGGAGGAAAGAGGTCAAGAATTATGAGGATACTTCTAGGAACCCAGAAGGAAAATATATTCTTAATATTCCTTCTCTCTCATCAAGATTCTAATCCTATATAACAAAGAGGGAAATATGCAAATTGACCATCACGCTGCCACAAAGATGACTGTGCCCACAATGCAGGCAGCAATTCTGTAACACAAGATGGCTATGCCCACAGTGAAGGCAGGGTTTCTGTAACACAAGATGGCTGCACCCATAGTGGAGGCCGAGTTTCCATAATGAGCCTTAATGAGCAATCAGCAGGGACCTGAGGCTGAGCCGCCCCCCCGCCTAACTCCCATGGGGCTTGACAGGGGACCTCAAGGTGTGCCCACCCCCGCCCCGCCCCAGTGCTGGGCCAGGGGACCTCAGGCCATGTCCCCCACCCAGCAGGGCTTGATGGGGAACCTGAGGCTGTGCCCCCCTCTTGGTGCCAGGCCAGGGGGCCTGAGGCTTTGCCCCCCGCCTGGCGGGGCTTGACAAGGGCGGGACCAGCCAGGTCTGGGTCTCACACGATTTTGAGGTGCATGTGGGTGAATGGGGACTGGACTTGGGTCCCGTGGTGCACCCCAGATTCTGACAGGAGTAAGATTTTCCTATACATTTTACTAATTTTCTTTCATCTCTGACACTTCTATTATAGAGAAAGGGCAAATAGCAATATTAAAATATTTCCTCTAATTAATCTTTCACTGCGCACAAATTTCATGCACTGGGCCACTAGTATGGTATATATGCATTTCCCTATGCTGTTTTCAAATATACTAAAATAAACTTCTAAGCTGATTAATAGCAAATGGGGCAAAACAGATCATCAAGCAATCTTTTCATTCCCTAATCAATTAGTAACTAAGATTTTCACTTGGTGTGCTGGAAGATAAAATACTTGTATCCACCAATTTAAATATAATCCACAAATTTAAATATAATGTGGAAAAGCCAGGACAAAAAGAAACCAAAGAGAGAGAGAGAGAGAAAGAGAGAGAGAGAGAGAGAGGGAGAGATTTCATTATTTTCTTAAAAAAACATGAATAAATGAATCATTATTTATGGGATAAATTGTCCCCCAAATAAATGGCTCTAGCTATAGATAACAATCTCCAAATCTCATAATAATTTTTTAAAAATATCGAAATAGAGATACTACTCAAGCTAATAAGATAGTTTGGAGCCCTGGCTTGGTAGCTTAGTTGTTTTGGAGTGTTGTCTCATGCACCAAAAGGTTGTAGGTTCAGTTACCAGTCAGGGCACATACCTAGATTGTGGTTTGATTCCTGATCACATACTGGAGACAATCAATCAGTGTTTTTCTTTCACATCAATTTCTCTCTCCCCCCCCCCTTCCTCTCTCTTAAATCAATAGAAACATATCCTCAGGTGAGAATAAAAAGATAGTGTGGAACTTAGAGAGTCTAGCTTCTTCTCAAAGCCATTTTACTATTAGTTAAATCATCCAAAAAATTAAAATCCACCCCCAACAGTAATACCAACAATGACATCAACAAGGAATGGCAAATAAACAAGTAAACATAAATCATACTATGTTTCCTAGAGATTCCATTACCTTTTGATAGATTTCAGTCCAGCGGGAGCCTTATTAATTATTTTCCACCATGCCTGATAGCAAATGAAAGCCTCATTTGGATTATGATCCCTACCAATTGGAGGAGAAAGAAGACTCACTCAGGTGATATCAACACCATTAGTGTTCTCCATAGGAACCATCAATCTATTCAGGTACGAGTGAATTAAGCTTATAAACAGAATAGCATGCATCCTCCATGTTAACTAACGTAGCCCCTGTTATTGAGAGAATTGAGAAATACAGCCCTGGTTTCCAAGATATATGGGATTTTCCAATTATTTTATAGTTTCGTATGTGAGGCTGAGCGATATTGGTTCATCAAAAAAGCAAACAACAAAAAAACAAACAAACAAAAAAAAACACCCAACAATAACCTTAGATATTTTACTGCTGGAATTGAACCTAAGAGAATTAAGAAAGTCATAGCAAACAACAGCTACAACGAAAATACAGAAAGATAATGATTTCAAATAAGGCTATTTCTATAGAGCACAAAATAGATCCATGGAGCCAGATAGTCTAGTTTCCATGCAATATGCAACCTTTATGTAACAGGATTAATGTCCATGAAAAATAAAATAAACATGTTGCAATATTCCATAAAACATAAAAACCCTTTCTGGGAAAGAAACTTCGTATTTCTTTATACCATCGGATGTTAAAGAGCTTAGCCCTAATAACACTGTGGCAATATGGTACAGAATGCCAATTTAGAGTGCAAAGAAAGGCTTTTCAATCCTTAAGTCTCATCATTTCTCCCTAACACATGGGAATTATATACTTCCACTACACTCCAAGAAGCCTCCTTCAATGCCTTTGGACTATTCACTTTGCTTGTCTATTTTTTGCCAGAACAAAGGCAGAATATGAAATACATGACATAAATGTATGGAAATTACTAATCTACTTATTCTAAAACAAATATAATTCTTTGGCTCAGCGTTGGCACAGCTTTCGTTGATATCCACAGGAGCTATTTAACTGCTCTGACTGATTGAAGATGTGACTGACTCCTCAATAACGAGTAGCTTAAGAAGCTCTGAATAAAAATGCCTTCATGCTCTCTGACCCCAAATATACATCCCTGGTTTACAGAATTCTTAAAAAAAATTTTTTTTCAAGTACATTTCCATATACTGCCAATAACTGGAAAAAAACAAGCATATTTTCCATATGTATTATTTATTTCTAATAATTACTATTAAGACCAATGATAAAGTTGGTATTTCTATCATTTTCACAGAAAATGTTAACTTGTATATTCCTTCAGTAACTTATTTGTGGCTTTACATCATTCACCACAATAATCACCTCTTGGTTATCTCTACTAATGGTGAGGAGCCATGCCAAAGTTGCTCCTAAATCCCGCATATTTCCTTTGGATGAATGTGGCACATTGAAAAACAGACTTGGCTTCCCCATTAGGTTTTGCTTGGCTTGTTTGTTTTAGTGTATTTGTTGTTCCTTTGTACTGTATTGGTTCCTTTTTATAAGGTTGCATTTTCTAGGCTGGTTGTCTAATGAGAGACCATAGTTCTGTGACTGAATAAAGCCAAACTAGGGTGAAAAACCAGTTGTGGAAATCTCTGCAGCAAATAATTTGCAGGTCAGGAAGCAAAGGTTGACTGTGGATCAACTATCAAGATCATTTCACTCCTGGTAGTCTGGATACAAATCCTCCTTCCAAGTTACCAGTAAGAGCAAATGGGTAAAAAAATTAAATATATGTCACCAACACCATGATCAGTAAATGTGAGAATACCCTTTCCTAGACAATAGCAAGACACCTTCCTTAGCATGCTGTTTGCTTTATATATCTATTCCTATTCCATTCCCACTTAGGATTACCCACCAGTCTAAAAGGGGGTGTTAGAGTTGCACTTAGAGCCACAGCTCATTAAATATACGTTATGTTCTTCAAAGCACCCAACTCATGCCTTGGGATTAATTTATTTACCATAAATAAAGTAACCATATTTTCTGAACCTCAAATTGGGCCATATGGTCTGATACGTATTAGCATACTTTTTTTATGAAGAAGATACTGTAAGAAATTGGGACTGCTATGGAAACGGAAAACCGAGTCCGAAATAAAACTCCTAGCAGAGCCCTAATCTTAATTTACATTTCAGAAGTGAGTATTCCCATTTACTGCAAAAATAGCTCTGCTTCCTTCAGTCTTGAACACAAACCCCTCATTCAACCTTCTTTCAAATCGGAATGCTGGTCTCCATACCAAAAAGTAGATTGCCTTCTAACCTATCATGGTTACATTGGTCTGGAAGACCCTGTGCTTCAAGTCAAGTTTCTTTGCAGGCAGGAAAACCAAGAGGCTCCTTTTGTCCATACCAAATGTCCCTTGTAGTCATCAGGATGGCGTTTGGGTCAGGAAGATTTCTTGGAACAGGCCCCTTTGCCACAAATGACAACCCGTAATCATTCTAAACTGTATCAATAAAAAACAAACAAACTTATAAACAGGGATGTGATACCCTGCACCCTGCACATGAGCATATCACATGTTCATTTGAAAAATGTAAACCAAACCTAAGTGTTACCACTTTACCTAGAAACCGCTGCAATGTTAGTGCTGAAGATGCATCGCAGTCCTGAAAATCAACAATGAACAGCATTTCTGATTCTCTTGGGATGTGAGGGTAACTAGTGTTTATGATTCCAGTGCAATTACAAGTAATTTTCTATTGGTTGGTGTTGACTTATATATGGTGTGGTGTGTATACCTTAACTTAAATGTTTCTTCTTCATATATTGGATTCTATTTCAACACATACCTAATGAAAAGATGTTTCACAAAGCTTTAGCGATCCTGTTCAAAACAAATGTGACAAGAAAAGCAGCGGCACTGTGAAATACTACATGTGTCTGAGCATAAAATGAGTTTTCCAGCACAGGTCGGAACACTGTGTTTACTGACAAGATTGCACTGTAACAAAGCCAGAAATCAAAATGTTTACTTACCAATTTGTATTCAACTGGAGACTGAGGAGGTATTTTTTATTAGTAGTAAGTGAATTCCTTCCCTTTAGAAGTTGTTAGAATAAATAGCTTCAAAGTACACCCTATTCATTCAGCTTAGTTTATATTCTAAAAACTCAATCCCATACTCCTGGTGCTGCATTTAACCCAGTAGTAAGGCTTTAAAACTATTTTGTTCTTATTACTTAACTATAAAATCAAGGCTGGTATGACTTGAGGGGTACTTAGAAAATATCAAGCTAGTCTGATACTTCCTACGACTCAACAGAATTTTGGTGCTAGAAGGACTCAAGCAATAATGTAGCCCAATAACCCGACTTTACAATAACCAAACACAAACTGAGAATTAAGGAGATGAAATGATCTTCCCGTGGTCAACAAGCCAGCTCTGGACTCCTAGGCCACCTGTCATTCCTCTGGCATCCACGAGCTCCCTTTCACAGAACTGAAGGAATATTTAGTCCTCCTCTCTTCTCCATAACTGTTATGCATAATTGCTTCCTTTTCAAGCAATTAATTGCAAGAAAGAACAATGCATCCACCCTTGAAAAGATTCTGATTAAGATGACCCTCAAATATTGTACTTTTGGTAACATTTATTATCATCTGAAAAGCAACTAAAGAATCCCAGATCCCAAGAATTCAAATCTCTAAATGGGTCACTTCTCTTTTATCTTAAAACCAAACATGTATGGTGGCCTCTAAGAAGATGACGTTGCCTAAATTAGTTACAAATAGCCCCTGAAAGCACATTTCTCAGTATAAAATTGTCACAAATGGTGCTAATGCATTTTAACTAGCTTTGACTTGGAAAAATTCTACAAATCCATAACTACCTTCACACATTCTCTGTAAGACAGGTATTCTGCACAGAAGTGCCCCTATACAAGTCTTAAGGGCTTAAATGCTTCCTTCTCAGAATGGAATGAAGATCCAGACATCCTAAAATTAATGTATCTTGCAGGGGGAAAAAAACCCATACATTTAGTAGTTAACTAATAAAAGCCTATGACTATCACTTTTTTACGCTTTTACCCTTAAAAAGAAACTATGTACAATAAAGGGAAGCCCCGGGGTCCCCAAATGATTATATTTCCTGGGTTCTCAGAATTGTTAATTCTAAAACATGTCAATTAAATGTAATATAACTTTTCTTATTTAAAAGAGTGTTATAGAACCAGTGAAATACAATGTATTTCCTTCCAAACATAGCCAAGTCATTGCTAATGCTATTATAGAATGTTCAATAAACATCAAAGCTGGAGAGCATGCATTTAAACTATTTTAAGATATAACCAGACCTAGTTGAGAATGGCGAAAGAGAGGTGGTACCTTGTCCACAGGGTCATCTTTATACCATGGCATGCCTGAAATCTTGCCCCAAAAGAAGAAACTGCAACAGTTATTTAATGATAGGCTCTCTTGTGTGTCTGCAAATCAACTCCTTGTAAGGAGCCTCAAATTAAAGAAATTACCCATGATTTTCACAGCATCCTAATAAAGCAGATGTAACTTGCGGGCTCTTAATCTCCTAGAGGAAGATTAAAAGCAATTTAAACATAAAATTGGACATTTACATGGAACTTATTTCAGAGTTTTCACATGTTTTCATTTGCTTCCCTGTAATAACTGATGTAGCATATGCATCATGTGCCCTCTTTTTTTGCTATTGAGGAAACTGTGGTGCAGAGATTAACAGGGTGACTTTTCCAAATAAATAGTGGCCAACCTAAATAGGCTTACAGGGCTAGTGTAATGCTTGTTACATTTTTTGCTTCTAATCCAAAATATAGGATAATGCCATCTTTGAAGTCTTGTTTTGTTTTGTCACTCTCTATTGCCCACTAGAGATATTTGGTCTACACATTCAATCAATTCCTCTGTTTGCTGCTTTTCATTCTCCAAGGTGTTCTCAAGAGGTGTTGCTCTATAAGTGGTGGGGAAGAAATGGGAAGAAGGAAGTAGTTTTGCTTTTAAACCTAACATTGGATTTACTTTGAATTTTAAATATCAATAAAAAAAAGAGAGGTAATTTTATATTATTATCAGATGATGGCCTGGGGTTAAAAAGCTTGATAAAAGTTATTCTAGGTCTTTTTTTTTTTTTTCAAAGTTCACAGTTGTTAGAGTTCATTATGTACTGAGATACACAGTATCTTTTTCCCAAACCTCAGGACAATCATTTTATAAAGAATAGAAGTTGAAGAAACACTGGAGAGAATAAGGCCTATTACATATTCTGAGTTTGCTAACCTATATCTCATTATAACTTAAGAGTGCAAGCCCAATCACTAGCTGTTATCTCACATTCTAGAACACCTTGTTATGAGTTAAACACTTGTATGTGTCATAAATTCCTTTAATAATGATGGTGATGTCGAAAGCAAATGTTTTGACACAATTCTTTCTTATACCAATTTTAGCAAATGGAGTGCCAAATTCTGAGGTGAATCCCCACATTTTGCTTGTATGTGGCAGCACAAAGACATAAATTTAATAAATCTATCATTTATGTTATACATTTAATAGAAAGCTCTTAAGCCATAATCACTGGAGCATCTGGGCATCTATTTCTTCATTAATTCTTTCAGTGCATGCATTAGCTTTGGTTAAATTATCCTGGATTTAAAGGCAGAAGAACAGGATGGTTTCAGAAACATCATTGTAATAGACCAATTTCAAAAGAATTCAGTAGCTAAATTCAACGTCATAGCCCCTTTGCAGATCAGTTATTTAGATTTAAAAAGAGAAGGGAATCTGTGCTGTTATCTGCATGGCATTTAGTCTCACACAAAGAAAAGACAAGAACAATAAAATAGGACTAAGAAATTATTGTTCCAATGATTGTCATTGAACTTTTACATTAGTAAACATTCACAGTATGAAGTCTCTCTCAATCTCCAGCATATAAAGTAGTGCAAAGAAAAAAAGAAAATTCCAGTGCTGGGATTTCTGAACAAAACTTGTTACATTTTCTCTGATGTCATTTCTCCCATGCTGTTAGGCATTTGCTCTCGTATCTTCCCAAAATTAATAATAAAATATAAACAATTTCTAAAGACCCCTGCAGCCTTTTTAAAAGTTAATTTCCAGTTAAAAATAAACTTTAATTAAATCCAAGATAGAATTGTGACCTATATGCTATTTAAATAATTCACTTTCTTTTTTTTCTACATAGTAATTCTTAACAATTTTTTAAAAACAACTATGGAATTCAAAGACATGAGATGATATTAAAGCACTGATAAATGACTGTTCAAATTCATTAGTTCTTACATAGTAAATACTTCAAAATGCCAACTTTTCCCATTACTGCACGATTACTAAAAAACGTTGACAATTTACTTACACATACACACACGCACACAGCACACACACACACTCATTCCACATAGCTATCTTTACTTTTACATCCTTGCCAGTTAATGTGCAAAATTCTTGCATCTAATAAAAAATATAAAGATTGAGTTGCTCCTATTTAAGCCTCCCTCTTCTCCAAGATGCATCATTTATTTGATATGTAATACAAGTTTATAACAATTATGCCATGTATAACCATTAAATGGTGTACTACTGTATGCGTTGGATTCATTTGCATATTTCATTTTCATAACTGCACTCTCTATGCATGAATATATTTGGAGATGCTGGGCTTGGGGGCGAGGGGGCAGTGGCGCACGGAGAACAGGATTCACACATCAGTCTCCACAGCCTTCGCGTTAGAGCAGTTGTTTTTATCTGTCTCACTGTCATCCCCCTTTCCCTGACACTTCTCCTTGGCACAAAGAGATTCCTTAACTCCTTCTTCCATCTCTAGATACTCTGACTTGTCTCCCAGAGAGGAAGAAGTAGAGCTCCGAAATTTCCTCAGCAAATTAGAAGGGATGTACGGGCAACTGACTGCATTCTGTGTCAGTTGTGTCTGTTCCTCATTTTCAGTCTCTCTGTGGTAGAAATAGTTAAAGTTAGAGACAATCACTGGCACTGGTAAAGCAATGGTTAAGACACCCGCAATGGCACACAGCGACCCCACGATCTTGCCCCCCACGGTGATGGGCTTCATGTCCCCATAGCCCACAGTTGTCATGGTCACCACAGCCCACCAAAACGCATCTGGGATGCTTTGGAAATGGGTGGTAGGCTCATCTGCCTCAGCAAAGTACACAGCGCTAGAAAACAGGATGACCCCAATGAAGAGGAAGAAGATCAGAAGGCCCAGTTCCCGCATGCTGGCTCGGAGGGTGTGGCCCAGGATCTGCAGGCCTTTGGAGTGCCTGGAGAGTTTGAAGATCCGGAACACCCGGACCAAACGAATGATCCTGAGGATGGCAAAGGACATGGCCTGCTGCTGCTGCCCGTTGCCACCGCCCTGCTGCTGGGCCAGGTCCGTGCCCAGGGTGATGAAGTAAGGCAAGATGGAGACGATGTCAATGATGTTCATGATGTTTTTGAAGAAGAGAGCTTGGCTGGGACAAGCGAAGCAGCGAACCACAAACTCAAAGGAAAACCAAACAATGCAGACTGTCTCCACAATGAAGAAGGGGTCGTTGAATACCGTGTGGCCCGAGCTCTCGGGGTGGGGCGGCGAGGTGTCATTCAACAACAGCCCACCGTGCCCACCCGCGCTCAGAGCCAGGATGAGATCCCTGTCGTCCCTGAACTCGGGCAAGGTCTCCAGGCAGAAAATGACAATGGAGATTAAGATGACCAGGACGGAGACGATGGCTATGCCCCTGGCCGGGCTGGAGCTCTCCGGATACTCGAAGAGAAGCCAGATCTGCTTTTTGAATTCATTCTCGGGCAAGGCCCTGTCCTCCTCCTCTCTCACGAAGCCCTCGTCCTCCCGGAACTTGAGCAGGGCCTCCTCCCCCAGCTGGTAGAACTTCACCTCCTCCGTGAAGATGTCAAAGGGCACGTTGACCGGCCTCTTCAGGCGGCCTCCCGATTGATAATAGTACAAGATGGCATCGAAGCTGGGCCTGTTCCTGTCGAAGAAGTACTCGTTGCGCAAGGGGTCGAAGTACTGAGTCCTCTTCTCGGGGTCCCCCAACAAGGTCTCGGGGAACTGGGCCAGCGTTTTCATCTGGGTCTCAAAGCGCAGGCCGGACACGTTGATGACCACGCGCTCGCAGCAGTCGCTGTAGCGCACGGCGCTGTAGCCCCCGCCGCCCCCGTCGTCCTGGGGCAGCAGGTCCGTGTAGGAGCCTTCGTCCCCGCGGTGGTCATCATCGCTGTAGTAAAACCGCCCCTCCTCTTCCTCCTCTTCCTCCTCTTCCTCCTCTTCTTCCTCCTCGTCACTCAGCTCCCTCAGGATCTTCTCCTCCGAGCCGCTGGGCATCAGGTCGGTGCAGTGCGGGAAGCTGCTCGGCCGGGGGTGGCCTTTCTTTTTCTCCGGCTGCTGTCGCCGCCTCCGGTGACTGCGTGGACCGCTCTGAGGGTCATGGGAGGTGCAGGCCCCCCGAGACTGGAGGTGGTGGTGGTGGTGGGAGCCCCCTCCGGGCCCCCCGCTGCCTTCCACGGTGGCTGTGGCAGCTGCCAC
>NW_006283770.1:1844341-1849442 GCF_000327345.1 Myotis davidii | reverse complement strand
GCGAGTGGGCCAGCCTCTCCCGCTCCCGGGCCCGGGCCTGGGCCGCGTAACCATAAGGCATGTGACTGTTGCACCCTGAGCTCTCCGCACTCACCATCGCGACCTCCATGGTGCTGGTTTGGGGAAATGGCTGGTTCCGGCTGGAGAAGAAGAAAGGAAAATAGGGCAGCTCTTTTCTTTTCTTTCTCACCAAATGAAGGTAAGTTTGGAACCCTCAGGCAGATTGCTTGGAAGACGGAGGGTATTTTCAGTCCAACTTTGCATTTTCTGTTTTTAAATCAGGACGCCCCATGCTCTGTCTTCCCGGGGATTCGACATGGCTCTTCAGAGCTTGGCTGGTCCAGGTGAACAGCCTAGCACTCTCAAGCCTAAGTCAGGTAATGTCCGGGTCTCCCAGACACCTGTTTGGGGTGGGTGTTCAAATTTGGAAATACATCTAGGATATGGTTGGTGATGCTGCTGCAAGATTCAAAGGCAGGAAGTCTCCAACAGCCAGCAGTTGTGACTAGAAGATGGAATATATTTTTCTGCCATGGAAACTGTCCAAAGCTCGGTCCATCAAATTTAAATAAAATGCAAATAAGCCTTTCGTCTCAGCGCTTGCCTTCCAGTGACTGCTTAACCCATGTTAACACGAGACTTGACGTACATCCGGCCATTGTCCCTCACACCTATCGGGATGATCCTCCAGGCTCTTCCCTTAAGCTCATCACGGGCTTCCTGGACCCAGGGGCAATGCCAAACTATCAACAGAGGCAAAGACCGTGGGAGGTAGAGAAGGTGCAAGATGAGGTGTCAGCAGGGGCAAACCCAGCTCTGAGGTCTCCATAGAGATCAAGAAAACGCAGAGTATCCTTCAGCTAAAATCATGCAGAGGAAGCACTTCACCTGAAAAAGGAAGGAAAACAAGCATGGAAGAAAAATAAAGAGAAGGATAAAATCATAAAAAGCAAACTGAGCATTTCCTTCACATACACTTCTTTCTCTTGTCCTCGAGCAAACCTTTGCACCAAGCAACCATAAATTTCCAAGGAACACGGGGCAGGTTGTTAAATCTCCTTCTCACTAAACATCCTTCTTTCCTTCTTCTTTGGATGTTATTTCAGCTCAGTCTATTTTCTTGTCACTCTCATCATTCCACAATAATAATGCTGTCGCTTGATAGCTATTTCCATCATGCACTGATCTTAAGGCATTTAAAAAAAAATTCCACTCGTAAATTTTTCTGAATATAGTGTCCTTCCCCTCACCCGCCTTGCTTCAGGATTAGCGAAGTCGGAAAAACAGTTTGCTTTTTTAAAATCCAGGCTCCAGCACTTGAACAAGCTTCAATCACTTCGTCTATAAACTGAGGATAATGCAAACTCCCCATCCCACCTTTGTAAGGATTACATGAGATAGTGGATGATGATCGAGTAACACATTGACTTGTACATAATGATATCAATAAACACTGGTAGTGACTAATTACATGACAGTAATCTAAGCTTTGATTATCTATCTATCCACGACCAAATGTGTATGTCCTTAAACCACTGTTTGAAGTAGAGGAAGGATAGCGTACAAGGACATCAGGGCATTTGGAGACTCACCAATGGCCTGTATTAAGTTGGTACTTCCTGACTCCCTGAAGCATGTCCCTGCCACCCACAGTCTAGGAGCTAATCCCAGTTTCCACTTCTCTAATAATCATTTTCTCTCCTTGCAGTTCCTCCATGTTCATCTCAATGTTTCCTCCTACACTCTTTTCAAGGGATTAGCTCCTTATGTTTTAAATCCCAGTTTGTGTGGACTTTGTTGTCAGCCTATTATACTCCCCTTTTATTTAATCCATAGCTCCAATCTCCCAACTTCTCTCTCTCTCTCTCTCTCTCTCTCTCTCTCTCTTTCCAATCTAACACTTCCAGATCACATCTTCCTTGCAGCCTGCTTTGTCCCCACTGTCTCTTGGTATCCCTGGCCTTCCTTCTCTCTTAGTGTAGCTTTCCCAAGGTCCATCTAACTCATCTCCTTCACCAGAATCTATAAAAGCTCCTGTCCCAATCTTCCGTCTGTCTTGCTTCTTTCATTCTATCCCATAGGGTCTCTAAGAATGCAGAAGAGTGGCCCCAAGAATTGGGGAGGATAAGGACTGTTAGAATTCAGGGTATCTACTAGCCTCTATTACTGGAAGCACTTGGGGTGCAAAAGAGAAATGGTTTTCTGGAGCCATTAGAGGGATTTGGCTCTTGACCACCTGCTGCTTGCTTCTTGCTGGATCCCATCAGCCTAGAAGCTTAAACACACTGAGTTTTATGAAGTGACAAGGAGGGAGGTGGCAAAAATATATCCCTTCCCAGTCAGAATACATTCACCTAGGGTAAGAGGCAAGCTTGATTGGGACACGACACTCAGGAAATATACCTGTGAAGGTGCCTCAAATGACATTCTTCCTTTGCCTGCCCCCTAACGTCATCTCATACTCTGAAATGTTTACCCTCAGGAGGCCTCTGAATCTCTGTTTTCACTGTGGAGGGTTAGGCTGACATCCTTTAAGTTCTTTCACAGGCCAAATAGCTCGAGAGTTTGCTCAGTTACTTCCCAACTCCCTCCAAGCATTTAAAACACACTATTTAAATAAAGCCCCAGTAGGACCAAAGTGCCTATAAATTTGTATACTATGTATACCCCTCTCCCATCCAACTGACTTTCAGGAGGTCATTAATTAGAGGGTCTTCTCATTCACCATTAACTCTGCAAGAAACCTAGACCTGCTCTGTTTTTGCTGTCCACCAAATCATTTCTTAATTTTTAGTTTAGGTTTGCTAGGTTTGGTTTATCCAACTCCCCCAGCCTACAAAAAGCAAATTACCCTCCTTTTAACTGGCTACCAGCTACCTCACTATCCCTAATCTTAGAGAGAGAGAGAGAGAGAGAGAGAGAGAGAGAGAAAGAGGAAAAAGGAGAGGAGGAGAAAAGGGGGGAAAAGGGAAAAGAAAAAGAAAGAAAAAAACCCTTCCACCCAGCAAATCAGACTGGTTTAAAATCTCTCCTCCTCCCCAGGGTATTCACATGAGGAGAATCTAGCCAAGCCAACTCCCAGGAGCCTTTATGAGGGACACTTTGCAGGAAAATTTCCCTTCCTCTTTAACACCATCAAACTAATAGGATTTGCAGACTACCAATTCCCTGGTCCCCCCAACAGCAGCCACGCATCCTGTCTCTCCTCCTTCCACCTCCCAACAACAAGGGTGTTTTCGTGTCTCAGGGCTAATTTCCACAGCTGTGTTAGGGTGGTACCTAAACCTTACCAGAGAGGGAGAGGGGGGTGGGAGAGGACAGATTGAGAGAATCAGAAAGGCTAACAACCGTGAGAAATAACACACTTCAACGCACGCCATTTGTACAGTCCCTGTGTGTTGCTCAAATGCTCAGAAAATGCTCGCGAATCCAAGTGTTGGGAGAGGCAGCAATTCAAACCCGTCCACCAGCTGTTCCCACAGGAACGGAACCGGTGAGTCTGGGATGAGGCAGAGCGATGCTAAATCTAAATACCACCTCGCTGGGAAACGACATCTTTAATCGCGCCCTCGCCTCCAGTCCTGGGTTCGCGCTCGGGCACATGAAGCAGGGCGCATGCACCCCATCCCTGAGATGGAGAAAATAACAACTGTTGGCCCCCCGGAGCGCCGCGCAGCATCTGCACCTCCCTTCTCCCACCTCCTGGTTTATTTTTAACCGCCTTCCATTCATGCCCTTCTGTCACATTCCCGATATTATTTGTCCCTCAAATGTCCACTGCTTCTTTACAGCCAAAGGTGGGAAAGGGAAGAAAGATACGAGAGGCATCACACTTACCCTTCCCAGGAGGGGTCCAGAATAAACATAAAGACAATTCCGCGGCTGGTTTTGCTTTCCCCCCTCAAGCTGCAACAGCTGGAGGAGGGGAAGAACGATCCTGGGGGTGGGAGGAATCACGCCTGGGTGGCAGGTGGAGGCTCCAAAATATCCACGGAACAAGTTCTGTTGCCTGGCCAGGGGGGCACAGAGTCCTCGCTGCAGGAGCGCAGGTGTGCTGATCGGGGCTGCCCCGGGAAGACCCCCCAAGATTTCTGGCTCCACTGGAGTTCCGCACAGGAGGGCTTGCCTGGGAAAGGACGTCAAGGTTCCCCAGAAAAAGAACAAAATCCTAGACAGCAGCAATCACTTGTTAAGCCCGGATTCCTCCTCCAACATCCATCGCTCTCCCTCTCGCGCTGGCTGCAGTGCCAGTCCCCCCTCCCCCAGGTGCCGAGGCTGGGGGAAAGACTGGGAACCATTCCAGGAACCCCTGGCTGTCGCTCCGGCGGCGAGGAGCTAATCCCGGAGGGAGAGATGTCCTTTGGAGCTAAAATGTGGTTCCAGGCGACAGAGCCGGAGCCCCAAGAGAGATCGGGAGGTCCAGCCTTGACACCAGGGTGCTTCTGGGCGTCTTCTCTCCCTGTCCCGCTGTCGCTACAGCTCCCATGGCACCCCCACCCCTCTAACGGGCTTGTGGGGTTGGGGGTCCGGGTGCATTGCTGGCGGGAGCCGCGGGCCCGGAGCCCAGGCAACACCTGCGAGCGTGGCCAGACCCCTCAGTCTCCGCCCCCCTGACACAGAGTTTGTCCGCCTCAAATCGCGGGTCCAACTCCAGGGCACGAGGAGATGGACTTTATATGTGTTCCACCCAGAGGAGGAATCAGGCCCAAGCTAAAGGCTGCGCACGGGTGGGGAGGGAGGGAGGCTTTGGAAGGAGCGGAGGAGGCCTCCGTGAACCTGTTGCTACAAAAAAAGAAATATGACTTCTGCGTAGTGGTCGGATCTCTAACCTCACCCACCTCACTTAAACAACAAAAACTGTTGTAACCCAGGAGACAGGCGAGTGAGCCCAGGGCGGCAGCCACACCCTGGATGGACTCCCAGGTTGTTTATTAGGCGCGTGGCATGCCCCTGGACCTGGATGTAAATTTGCAATTCCCACGAATACACCAAAAGAAAGGATAGCGGTGAGAAGTGCGAACTTAAGGCACACAACCAGAAGCTCAGATGGTGACCACGGCTCCCCGCACCTCTCTTGCTCCCCGGGAGGGGCCACGCACCA